>NC_069504.1:22302137-22562189 GCF_027579735.1 Bombina bombina | reverse complement strand
GCTGCTCATTGCCCCGCGGCTTTTTGACAGCTTTATTTGATAACTTAGGCGTATTTTTTCAGGTCCGCGGCGGCGAAGGTAGGCGAGCTTAGGCAGACGTATTGGGCCGGCGAAGCCAGAAAAGTAGACGGCTTGATAACTACCCCCCTTAGTCTGAACTTCAAATGAGTAGTAGATTTTTTTATAACAAATTTCAAAGTTATGTATATTTCCACTCCCCTTGTACCATGTGATAGCAATCAGCCAATCACAAATGCATATACGTATAGTCTGTGAATTCTTGCACATGCTCAGTAGGATCTGGTGACTCAAAAAGTGTAAATATAAAAGACTGTGCACATTTCTTTTAATGGAAGTAAATTGGAAAGTTGTTTAAAATGACATGCTGTATCTGAATCATGAAAATTTAATTTAACCTGAGTGTTCCTTTAACCCTTAAACCTAACACCCCCTAACTTTAAATTAAAATTAGAATATAACTCTATTTAAATAAATACAAACTTACCTGTGAAATAAATATAAACCTAACTTTAAACTATAAATTAACCTAACATAACTATTCTAATAAAATTAAAAAACTACAAATTAAAATATTGAAATTACAAATTTAAAAAACTAACACTACGAAAAAAATAAAAAAATCTAAATTACAACTAAAAAAACAAATCTTACGAAAATTTTAAAAATCAAAGTTTACCAAAAATAGTAAACAATTAAATCACGAAAAATAAAAAACACTAAGACTCCAAAAAATAAATGAAATTATCAAAAATAAAAGCAATTACAGCTAATCTAGTAATAACCCTATAAAAAACCTTCCCCCAAAATAAAAACACCCCTAGCCTACAATAAACTATCAATAGCCCTTAAAAGTGCCTTTTGTAGGAATTTGCCCTAAAGAAATCAGCTCTTTTACCTGTAAAAAAATATGCCCCAACAGTAAAACCCACCACACAACCAACCCCCAAAATAAAAAAACCTAACTCTATAAAAACCTAAGCTACCCATTGCCCCTAAAGGGGCATTTGTATTGGCATTGCCCTTAAAAGGGCATTTAGCTCTTTTGCATTGCAACACTAACCCCAGAAGATCTACTTATGGTTTCTGAAGTCTGGACATCCATCTCCATCCAGGCGTCGAGGTCTTCATCCATGTAACGAGGTCTTCATCCATCCCGGGAGCTTCTTCTATCTTCATTCCGACAGCGCGAAGCAGAGCCATTCTGGAAGCTGATCCCATCGAGCCATTCTGGAAGCTGATCCCATCCTGCGCGGAGCGTCCTCTTCATACGGTCGCCGCCGTAGACTGAAGTTGAATGCAAGGTAGCCGTTTCAAAATGGCGTCCCTTGAATTCCTCTTGGCTGATTTGATTCTTCAAATTCAAATCAGCCAATAGGATGAGAACTACTGAAATCCTATTGGTTGTTCAAATCAGCCAATAGGATTTCAGTAACTCTCATCCTATTGGCTGTTTTGAACAGCCAATAGGATTTCAGAAACTCTCATCCTATTGGCTGATTTGAATTTGAAGAATCAAATGAGCCAATAGGAATGCAAGGGACACCATTTTGAAACAGCTACCTTGTATTCAACTTCAGTGCACGGCAGCGACCGTAAAAAGAAGACGCTCCGCGCAGGATTTTGATCAGCTTCCAGGATGGCTCTGCTCTGCGCCACCGGGATGAATATAGAAGACGCCCCGGGATGGATGAAGACCTTGCCGCCTGGATGAAGACCTTGCCGCCTGGATGGAGATGGATGTCTGGACTTCAGAAACCATGAGTAGATCTTCTGGGTTAGTGTTAGTTTTTTTTTTAGATTAGGGATGGGCACTTGGAAAGAGCTGAATGCCCTTTTAAGGGAAATGCAAAAGAGCTTAGAGTTATTTTTTTTTATTTTGGGGGTTGGTTGAGTGGTGAGTTTTACTGTTTACAGGTAAAAGAGCTAATTTCTTTAGGGCAATGCCCTACAAAAGGCCCTTTTAAGGCTATTGGTGGTTTATTGTAGGCTAGGGGGTGTTTTTATTTGGGGGGGGGCTTCTTTATTTGTATAGGGCTATTAGATTAGGTGGAATTGTTTTTATTTTTGAGAATTTCATTTATTTTTTTGGTTATCTCTTAGTGTTTTTTATTTTTAGTTATTTAGTGTTTATTATTTTTGGTAAAGTTAGAATTTTTAAATTTTTCGTAGAATTAGTTTTTTTTTTTAGTTGTAATTAGATTTTTTAATTTTTTTTTGAAGTGTCAGGTTTTTATAAATTTGTAATTAAGATTTTTTTAATTGGTAGTTTTTTTAATTTTATTAGAATAGTTATGTTAGGTTAATTTATAATTTAATGTTAGGTTTATTTTTATTTTACAGGTACATTTTTATTTATTTAAATAGATTTATATTGTAATTTTAATTTAAAGTTGGGAGTGTTAGGTTTAGGGGTTAATAGTTTAATTTAGTGTTTTGCGATATGGGGGGCTGAGGTTTAGGGGTTAATAACTTTATTTCGAGGCGTTGATGTCAGAGAGCAATGGAGTAGGGTTAGTTGGCGATGTGGGGTGGGCGGCAGATTAGGGGTTTATAGGTTTAATTTAGTGTTTGCAATGCGGGAGGGTGGTGGTTTAGGGTTTAATATGTAGTTTATGGGTGTTAGTGTACTTTGTAACACTTTAGTTATGAGGTTTGTGAACATTTTTGCTACACAAAATCCATAACTACTACTCTCAGATGGCGGTATGGATCGTGTCGGTATAGACTGTAATGCAAGCATTTAAGCCTCACCTCACAACCTGTAATTCTGGCGCTATAAAATTCCCACGCAAAAATGTCAATTTTAAATGCGGAATTGATGTTGCATTACAGGCTAAAATGCTTGCGGTATAGCTATACCGACACAACTCCCAATAGTTGCGTTCCTGCTTTTACACTGAAATTGTCATTTTTTCAGCATTAAAAGCCGCAACGCAAAAACGCGGAATCTAGGTGTAAGTTTCCAATACATTTTTAGGAAATATATGCAAACTACTATGGATGGGATTATTACTTTACCTCTATGTTTGTACTTTTAGTTTATTAGCGGTAATCCAAACCAAAACCGCTACACAAAAGTATATATTTGATGAAACTGACACCCCAGGGTATTTATATTTTACCTAGATTCTTTTTGACATGTATAATTTAACCCTTTTGATCACCAAGGGCAGAAAATAAAACAGGGATATTAAAACAGCAACAAAAAACACAACTAAAATAAAATTATAAAAATAGACTTTATTATGGTAAATTTTAACACTTTAGGGCCGATTTATTAAAGCTTCAACTGATAATATGCTGTAATCTCGCGTCAAATTAGACGCAAAGTTGATCCGCCATAATTAACAAAGCGTTAAGATTGTTAAACGTTAAAATGTGTGACGTAATATACGCTCCCGTGATATCAATCCAACGTAGATCGATGCTTGCATCATTCCAGATGTTTCAAATTCATATTCGACTCTATTTGACCCTCTTCCCAATTTATCAAACATCCAACAGGTACGCTCGCGTCTATTCCACCACAGCATACGTATATTTCAAGCCCCCACCTTTGAGGCCGCAAATGCTATAGAAATCAATGGGAGTCTGAAAACACAGAAAGGTTATGTTCGATGCTGCAAGAGAATGAAGCTTATTACATAATAAAGTACTTATGGATTATGCTACATTTTTTGTCTCTCATTACAAAGCAAGGGGACAAATGTGGTGCCACTAGTAGATATAGGGATAAAAATTAAATACATTACATAATATAGCTAACTTCCTTTTTGGATAAATCTATTTGTACTATGTCATAGCAAACAGTTAACAATGAACTTACTGAATATTTAAATCTGCAAATATTTTTTGTCGCTGAAGGAGGATATTAATGAACTATCATAATCATTAAGTATAATAAAAATAATTCATGTTCTTTTGTGATACAAAAATATATTAACTTGTAAACTGCTGTTCTCACTGTACAGTAATAGCTTATAGTATGCTTTAAATCATGTTTGGAAGGATAGGAGAGCAAGTCAGGAGGGGTGGGAAGATAACACCGGAGGGCTCCTAAAGGCTCATATGTAAAACATCTGATATAGATAAAGGTGCAGCATTTTAGAGTGACATGCTGGATAATCACACCAAGATCTCACACTGAATACCCAGGCAGGATACGTTTTGGGCCCCAATAAATACAGGCAATATAAATAAAAGATACTTCAGTGGACATGAGACAGGGCTGCAGACGGTAAGACCTGCCATAACTAGATATTGAGCCTAAACCAGTGTTTGCACACCAGCTTGATTACCCCTCTGCAAATTTAATTGCACAATTACAGGGCCTTTTAATAGAGACTTTGTGATCCCATAGCTATAAAGCACCTGCATCATTATCACAGTGACACAGCAGAAGAGGGGGACCTTGTAGCTTTTCATAAGCCTACTCACAGTCATTGCAGCCAGCTGCAGGTCGCCCTTTATTCTGGACGACTGCTAGTGAATACAAGTGGAAACCAACTAAAAAAAAGACTGCTAAAGAGGTGCACTTCTGGACTGTTGACAGCCACCACACTGCTAAACTGGTCTCTTTCCCCTCCATTTCCTGCTGAACGGTGTGTCAGCAGGGACTTATCCCACTATCCCTTACCATCTTCGTCCGGTGAGGACAATTGCTCTGGGGAACAGAGACAAGCGGAAGCAACACAGAGATGAAAAATGGACTGAATATGTAAGGATGTGTGCTTAGGCAGTCTGACGGAACTACAAAGACCTAGTTACTTCAACATAAATGTCTAAAGCACAAAATCTCTTTTGCTCAATTTCTATCTTTCTCAAGAACCATTTACATACGCTACTGGTACCTGTTTTAGAAACGGAGAGAAGGCAAGATAGACACAATGAATAAAGACCTCAGCTGAATATTGGAGGAGAGTTACACAGAAGAGTTATAGTGAGACACAGCCCTAATTAAGCAGGGAGAGAGCGCAGGAGATTCTGGTCTCTGCCATCCTTTTATCGTGATTGAGAAGAGAAGAGGCTGCATCTGTATTTTTCGCATAAGAGGCCAACTAACCTAATTGATCTGCAGAGCAATACCTATATCTTGGACACTCAAAATGTCTACCAGGAAAGGGGCCAAACTGACAGGGGGATGAAACCCATGTCTATGGAGACATTTTCAAAACATCCAGAGTGCACAAATCTAGAGATCTTCTTTCTAATGAAGTAGAGGGAGGATATGGAATCTGAAAATGAAGTAGATCCTGAAGGTATGACTCCTGTGACTAGAGCTGATCTCCAAACCTTGGTATCCAAACAGGACATCGCACCCAACTTCGAAAAATTGTGGGAGAAAATGGATTAGCTTCCAAGAGATGGTCACTAGCAGTCTTACTGATATAAAAAAGAGATCTCAGAATTAGGGACCCGTGTGGACTCAACTAGAAAATGCTACTGATGAAATTGGTGTGAGGAGGTTTCTGGAATGTCGCAATCTCTACAACTCAACAGCAAACAATAATGGTGAACTGGAAGAGAAACTTGAGGATATAGAAAATAGAAGCAGAAGTCTAATATTAGACTTAAAGGGATTCCTGAGACAATTGGTGCTGAAGATCTATACAACTACCTCCAACAAGCTGTTCCGTGCCATCTTAGGAACATCAGGTGACTCCTGGAGTGCAAATAGAAAGAGCCCACAGAGCCCAGATTCCTGATGTCTGCAAGCTTCTTGATTTAGAACCAACTATACTGTGGTGGGAGAAGCAACAGTGAATTCTTCTCAGTCATCTCAATCTCAAGCAAAATCTCAAAGGACCACGATGGAAAAAGGTTACTAAGAAGAAAACTAAAAACCTGAAACTCACGGTCAAGAGCCTCAAAGACCACAGGAATATATCTACACTCTTGGTGAGGGATTTTGGGACTTTACTCAAAGGTTACTAACCTCCAGGATGAGAAAGAGGTTACTCAGGTACTAGGTCTAAAAGACTATTATATGTTCATCATTTATTAATCAATATATTTTGTTGTAGTTTCTGTTATGACTGCATATATGATACATACTGTGTTTGTGTTTACACATGTTTATCCATACATCATTTCATTACAAGCTGTTATTGGTTATGTTATTGTTTATATTTATTTTATTGGGAATCACGAGGTACTGTACAAAAATTGATGCTCATCAACAGATATTGAACTAGCGAAATTGCTGGAGGTTGTTTTACCACATATTAAGTCAGTTATTCCAGAATCACTTAACTAAGAGTAGGAAGAGAATAGAATACAGCTACACCTTTACTAATGATATTACCTAGAATTATATTGATCTCTCATAATGCGAGAGGCCTAATACTGACATAAAAAGAAGGACAGCCTATGACTAATTATAGACGGCTGAGAGCTACTGTTATTTTCCTCCAGGAAACACACTTCCTTCATTCCACTATCCCAAAGTACTGGGCAAAAGATTATCCGCGTGCAATACCACTCCACACTAGATTCTAAAAAGAGAGGAGTCTCTATCGTAATACACTCCTCCCTTCCCTTTACCCATAAAGAAACCATATCAGATAAGGAAAGGTAGATACCTCCTAGTGCTTGGTCAGATAGGGTGGATAGACATACTTTTGTGCAATGTATATGCTCTAACGAGCAACAAGATAAATTCTTTCACACTATATCCAATCTACTGACTGGTAGGTCCAGGATGCAAATAATTTTGGCAGGAGACTTTAATGTGGACCTGCAGTCACTGACAGAACAAACTACCACTTTACAATCTAAAAAGAAACAAAGACAGAGGGGGGTAGCTAAGAGCATTCGGGAGATGCTTGAGCAACACCACCTTACATGATACTTGGCGGGTACTGCATGGGAGGACTAGAGACACCACATTTTATTCATCAGCACATAACAGTTACACGAAGATAGATTATATACACCAGCCAGATCTTACAACCAATAGTACAACATATAGATATCCTTCCCTGTGTGTAGTCAGACCATTCAATCACCAAACTTAACTTGGGTAACTTGTCAGATCCGAAGAGAATAAAGACATGGACATATGATCCATCTTGTATTAAAAATCCGCTTATCAAAGACAGATTACTTAAAAACCTAGAAGAATACTGGCAGATCAATGTAGACTCCACAGATAACCCATAATACCGTGGGCAGCGCATTAAAGCAGTGATCAGGGGGAGTACTGATTAAGGAAAAGGCAACATTTAGGAAACAAAATGATCTCATTAAACAGCTATATTCGGAAATAAACTCACTAGAGAAGGCAGATAAAGTGACTAAGTCAAAAACTACATTGACACAACTTACAAATAAAAGACAAAGTTTACAATCCATATTAAATGAACAGTCTATAAAAGCAGCACACAAACTGAAAACAAATTACTTTATTTTTGCGAACAAGCCGGATAAATACCTAGCGAAAAAGATTAGAGATAATTATCAAGCTTTAGCAATACCAAGTATACAGGACTCTAAGGGTCACATGACATCCCATCCTCAGGAAATTTTAGACACGTTTGCCCAATTCTATAGCGAGCTATATGATGGTACCAAAGTACAACATAGTCCTTTGACGCAAAAAATATTTTATTCCTTTTTACAAAAAGCAAACCTGACACCAATAACTAAAGAAGATAGGGTAACTCTAAATGCTAAAATTACACATGTAGAGGTGCGAGCCGCTATCAAAGATCTTAAACCAAGTAAAGCCCCGGGACCAGATGGGTTCCCAGGGGAGTATTATAAAGTATTTAGAGATATATTAACACCTCATTTGGTAGTGTTCGCCAATCATATAATGGAGGGAGGAGAGATACCTGCAGATCTTCTCCGAGCCAAGATAGTGGTAATACCGAAACAAGGGAGGGACCCCCACCATTGCGCTAATTATAGGCAGATCCCCTTATCAACCAGGATCTTAAGATAGTAACGAAAATACTAGCTAACAGATTGAAACATATTCTACCCTCGGTTATACACCCTGATCAAGTGGGATTTATTAAGGATAGGGAAGCCCCAGATAATATTCGTAGAATGGTGTCGGTTATAGATTTTCTTCACAATAGGGGAGTGCCTTCTCTGATCCTCTCTTTAGATGCGGAGAAGGCATTCGACAGAGTTGATTGGAAATATATGTTGAAGTTATTGTCAATAATGGGTTTTGAAGGAAGATTACTGGAGGCTATTAAAGGATTATATTCAACACCTATAGCTCAAGTTAGGGCAATTGGACACCAGTCAGAGAACATACATATTCTTAATGGTACGAGACAAGGGTGCCCCCTCTCACCTTTAATTTTTGCGCTGTGCATAGAGCCGTTATGTAACTGTCTAAAATTACTTTGTTTGCGGATGATGTGTTGCTAACCATCTCAGGACCATTGACATCGCTACCTCATGTGTACCAAGCTATACAGCTATTCTCTCAAATATCGGGTCATAAAATTAATGTAGAAAAATGTAAGGCACTTCCTCTGTCTATACCAAAACATACCATTAAGGTAATTGAGGCAAATTTTGATTTCAAATGGGTTCCAGAAGGATTAAAATATT
Source organism: Bombina bombina (assembly GCF_027579735.1). NCBI lineage: Eukaryota > Metazoa > Chordata > Amphibia > Anura > Bombinatoridae > Bombina > Bombina bombina. Next base: position 22,553,597 of record NC_069504.1, on the reverse strand, counting down.
TAGGGATAAAACTAACCAAACACTATTCAAAATTATAGGCTTCTAACTACATTCCCCTGTTTAAAGCAATTAGATCGGACTTAGGGAAATGGAGGAAAATGTGATTCTCTTGGTATGGGAGATTGTCTGCTGTTAAGATGACACTTTTGCCTAGAATTCTTTACTTGTTCAGGGTCCTCCCAATCAAAATCAACACTCTAGAATAAGATAGCCTTCAATGAGACATACACAGATTTTTGAGGGATAATAGACATCCTAGGATCCCACACCAAATTTTGAATAAACACAGACAGTTGGGGGGGTGGGAGCCCCTAACCTACAAGACTATTATACAGCAGCAAGACTGGCTCAGAATTCTTACTTGGTAGACAACAGAAAGATGTTCTATGGCCTGCCTTTGAGGCAGAAATGGGGGGGGGGGGGCAAGAAACGCCAGATGATATTATATGGAACACTGCAAAAAACAAAGACCAAAAAATATATCAAAATAAAATCACACAAATCACCAAACAGCAATGGACTAACCTCCGACAGACAGGGGAACTAATTCCCAAACACTCTCTGATAGTACCCCTAAAATATTTAATAAATTAAGAGTTTAGGTATCATATTAAGAAATGGGAAAATAAAGGCCTATATAGGGTGGCGGATATGCAGCTACGGGTAAATTACTGACATTCACACAACTTCAACAAAAGCTAGAGCCTATTCCAGTACACTGGTTCTTATATCTACAAATAATATCAGCTATACGTCCATATATCAATATGGGCAATGCACATAGTCGACAGACGACTCTCGAAGGTTTATGTACAGCAATTAATAGACCTAAGAAAGCGATTTCTAGATTATACATTTCTATACAAGAAACTAAACACCAATCTAAAGCTCCAGTGCTGCTAAAATGGGAAGCGGATATTGCTAAGGAGTTTGAAAATGACGAGTGGAACAATATACTTCATTATGCTAGCAAAGGCCTCATTAGTGCAGACCTAAGAGAAAATACATTGAAGACATCCTTTAGGTGGTATTTGACACCAGTAAAGACATCTCATATGGGGAAGAGAGGCTCCAATTATTGTTACAGAGGGTGTAGGGTCATAGGATCATACATCCACATGTGGTGGGATTGTCCTAAAGTCCAAAAAATATGGCAAGAGTTATCAGCACTGTTGAGCACACTATTAGATGAACAGATCTCTCTCACTTCGGCTCAAGCATTACTGCATGAAAACATTCTGAGACTAAACACTCATATAAACACCTTTATTCGAATCTTGTGCACTACCACAAGAATAGCCATAGCTAAATATTGGAAAAAGGAGATACCGTCTTGGACGGAGGTTTTAGCTAGGATACAGATGGTTTACCTGATGTATGAGACAGCGGCATTTATACAAGATACAGGGCCTACGTTCCAGAGGATCTGGTTTTATTGGATAGTTAATGGCAGTACAAGGACGAGATAGAATATGATGTAAAGAACTCTTAGGTGATGAAGATTGAGAGCTAGCATGCTAGATCATAAAGTATAGAGTAAAGTTTAATGAGTAAGCAACTACTAGATGTTTAGACAAAGATTAGTGCAGTGTCAAACCGTGATTCCAATGGTTTTATATTATGTGTTTTATTTTTATCAGTTTTGTTTGTTTGTTTTTATTAAATTATTAGTATTGTTAAAACTATAAGAATATTACCCCCATGTTCATGTATCCCCGATATAGAATGTTATATTCACTGAAATATAAAAGGAGTAAATAGGGGAAAATTATTGAAAATGAGACGATCCTCCATATATTCTGAGATGGACTGCAACAACATCAGATGATAAGGCTTAAGTAAGAAAGATTGCTGACATCTTAATGAAAGCAAGACAGGAAATACTGCATATGGTTTCTTAAGAGGCCTAGCAAAGAGAACAATTTCTGGATGAGAAACATCATATTTACAGAGTATACCAATTGTACAGAGGATTATGTGTTTTGATATATGATGTATTTTCATTGTAAACTGTATGTGAATTTCCTGATGTTCAAGGAGGAGGAATGTGGTTAAAAAAAATTATTTTACCTAAATCATGTTTGGAAATGTTAATAAACAATTATTATATTTTCTTATTTATAAACTTCTAAATGCACAATCTAACCTCCCAAAAGAAACACAATCTGGTGACGCAGATATAAATCTCATATGTTGCATCATTGTTGATGCTGATAATATTATATGGATTAAAAATATTTACATTATGGTTGCCATAGAAATAGGAATAATCACATGATTAATGAAAGCCAATCAAAATTTAATATACTTAGTGATTTGTGGCGCAGATATTATTATATTGTTATAGTATACCTGTATTTAATAAAATATGGTGCATCCAAGTGCTTTTTCTATTGGCAAAATAGTTATCCTCGTAAATGGGATGAACAAATACTTTCCGAGGAGATTCGGAGGAGTTTGTGAAGTGCGACAGGAAAGTCGTGATCATATCATTTACAAAATGATGAGGAGAATGTACAGAGTCTCGGGTACTAAAAGGACATTACGACAATGTCTGCGTCATTTTAGTGACTTAAGATGACGGGAACCAGACTTTTATCAGTCCATTAGATCATTTATCAGGACTTGTAAGTGTACTTTTTTATACAATGATGACTTTAGTCCACACTTTGTCACAATATTATGTATGTGTTCACATAAAATGGCTTCCACTTTCACTTCATGTCAAAATAGTTGACACATTAATATAAAAATATAAATATTTGGGGGCGGAGCCAACTGTGAAGCTGAGCAGACGCAGGTATTGAGAGCTCCTGCTCCAACAATATATTAAAATTCACCAAAGGTCTCCAAAATTTGTTTTAAACAAATTAACAGGACTTAAGCCTCACAGTTCACATGGGAGCACCATCTAGACGCTGACATGCAGTTTTTGAGAGAGTAGAGTTGAGCAGATCTGCTGAGAACCGGACTGCATACAGATCGCTGCTTAACTCCTTATAGCTTATCAAGAAGGAGAATACCCTATAAAGCATAGGGGACAGTATAGTTAATCACCCTGTGACCCAGTTTCTCATCCCATTCACACCCTTTTTCAGAGGAGAGTAGTCGCCATTACAGCAATGGCGTCACGGACACCACAATCCCTTAGAGAGTGAAGGGCCCGTTGTCTCTACCGCCGCTATTGGTACAACTTAATACTGGGATCCATCAGCACCTGCACCCTGGTCTCTCTTTCGATACTTACCTACTAGGGGCAATTTAGATTGTTTGGCTACTGGAGAGGATGGATTCACAAATCAGGACTGCACTCACCGCCCTGGAACTCTGCATGGATGCGCAGTTTGCTTCTCTTGTCCGATACCTCTCTTCTGACATGGAGGACTCATCACATGTTCCAGGAGATGATCTTATCATGGCTGCTGGCCTACCGGCGGAAGACCATGACCTGCAACACTTCTGTCCCCATGGCGAGAGCACAGACAAGGACAGCAGTGCTCTATCTATGAGACATCATCATTGTGGTTGTTACACATGCATTACAAGAGTAGAAGATGGTCACAGAAGGCATCTCTAGGCTAACCATTTGTTATGTATATAAAATAATTAGGAGCTGTTTCTAGACTAGTAAACTTGATTAGGCACCCCTGCCCCTATACCCTTGCTATATATCCTCTACTCATTTCTCCCAGCATAATTTCCTCTATGGTAACCATAGAAGGCTCCGCCCCCCCTCCCCCCTCAACTCAAAGCGGCTTTTGCCCGCTGAGCTCCCCTAATATAAAGGCCCACATGAGGCCCCTTAATTAGTCATTCATGATAACCACCTCTAAATATAAAAATACAGGTTTCATGTATCTATTTCTTAACAATCAGCTTATTTTTTCTTTTGTACATATATTTGTATTTTATACTAACATTTATTGCTTGTTTTCTCTTCTAATGCGTAAAACCTCAATAAAAAATGTTTTTAAAAAAATAATATATATATATATATATATATATATATACACAGGTATATATATATATATATATATATATATATATATATATATATACACATGGATCTAATCTTGACATACATGTTAATATGTTCACAGATTTAGCACACAGAAGAGACCGGATCCCCTGCTATGTACGGCCAGTCAACATGAGCACCCCAGTCAGTGATAGGTCATCACCACCGCTCCTACTGTCTCTTCTCCAGGATCCAGTAGGAGATGACTCAAGGAGTGAATCAGAATTCCCTGATGATATCCCCAGTAATTTTCAATTCTAACGCAATGTTTGCAGCCTTTAACACTACAAAGGTAGTTTAAAAAAAGTTCATTAATGCTGCAGGATACTGTAATTAATTGTCTCTTTTCTTTGTAATAATGTTTATATAAGTTTTTCATCATGTGTTTATAACAGTCTACAACAATGATGCCTATAAAATAGTCCTTGTCACATATTCCTCATCCTAACGATGATTTGTGTTTGTGCTTCATCTGAGACAGCTGACTGAGAGGAATTAATTTAACTCTGACACTTTGCCCCACACTAAGCTCTTGCAAGGGCCTCACATAGGCCTAGATTTGGAGTTTGGCGGTAGATGGGTTGTTAACGCTCCGCAGGCTTTTTTCTGGCCGCAGCATAAAATTAACTCTGGTATCGAGAGTTCAAACAAATGCTGCGTTAGGCTCCAAAAAAAGAGCGTAGAGCATTTTTACCGCAAATGCAACTCTCGATACCAGAGTTGCTTACGGACGCGGCCAGCCTCAAAAACGTGCTCGTGCACGATTCCCCCATAGGAAACAATGGGGCTGTTTGAGCTGAAAAAAAAACCTAACACCTGCAAAAAAGCAGCGTTCAGCTCCTAACGCAGCCCCATTGTTTCCTATGGGGAAACACTTCCTACGTCTGCACCTAACACCCTAACATGTACCCCGAGTCTAAACACCCCTAACCTTACACTTATTAACCCCTAATCTGCCGCCCCCCGCTATCGCTGACCCCTGCATATTATTATTAACCCCTAATCTTCCGCTCCGTACACCGCCGCAACCTACGTTATCCCTATGTACCCCTAATCTGCTGCCCCTAACACCGCCGACCCCTATATTATATTTATTAACCCCTAATCTGCCCCCCACAACGTCGCCGCCAGCTACTTACAATAATTAACCCCTAATCTGCCGAGCGGACCTGAGCGCTACTATAATAAAGTTATTAACCCCTAATCCGCCTCACTAACCCTATCATAAATAGTATTAACCCCTAATCTGCCCTCCCTAACATAGCCGACACCTAACTTCAATTATTAACCCCTAATCTGACGACCGGAGCTCATCGCTACTATAATAAATGGATTAACCCCTAAAGCTAAGTCTAACCCTAACACTAACACCCCCCTAACTTAAATATAATTTACATCTAACGAAATTAATTAACTCTTATTATATAAATTATTCCTATTTAAAGCTAAATACTTACCTGTAAAATAAATCATAATATAGCTACAATATAAATTATAATTACATTGTAGCTATTTTAGGATTAATATTTATTTTACAGGCAACTTGGTAATTATTTTAACCAGGTACAATAGCTATTAAATAGTTAAGAACTATTTAATAGTTACCTAGTTAAAATAATAACAAAATTACCTGTAAAATAAATCCTAACCTAAGTTACAAATAAACCTAACACTAGACTATCATTAAATTAATTAAATAAACTACCTACAATTACCTACAATTAACCTAACACTACACTATCAATAAATAAATTAAATACAATTGCTACAAATAACTACAATTACATAAACTAACTAAAGTACAAAAAATAAAAAGAACTAAGTTACAAAAAATAAAAAAATATTTACCAACATAAGAAAAATATTACAACAATTTTAAAATAATTACACCTACTCTAAGCCCCCTAATAAAATAACAAAGACCCCCAAAATAAAAAATTCCCTACCCTATTCTAAATTAATAAATGTAAAAGCTCTTTTACCTTACCAGCCCTGAACAGGGCCCTTTGCGGGGCATGCCCCAAGAAAATCAGCTCTTTTGCCTGTAAAAAAAAACATACAATACCCCCCTCCAACATTACAACCCACCACCCACATACCCCTAATCTAACCCAAACCCCCCTTAAATAAACCTAACACTAAGCCCCTGAAGATCTTCCTACCTTGTCTTCACCATCCAGGTATCACCGATCCGTCCTGGCATCCGGTGCTGAAGAGGTCCAGAAGAGGCTCCAAAGTCTTCCTCCTATCCGGCAAGAAGAGGACATCCGGACCGGCAAACATCTTCTCCAAGCGGCATCTTCGATCTTCTTCCATCCGGTGCGGAGCGGGTCCATCTTGAAGCAGCCGACGCGGATCCATCCTCTTCTTCCGTTGTCTCCCGATGAATGACGGTTCCTTTAAGGGACGTCATCCAAGATGGCGTCCCTCGAATTCCGATTGGCTGATAGGATTCTATCAGCCAATCGGAATTAAGGTAGGAATATTCTGATTGGCTGATGGAATCAGCCAATCAGAATCAAGTTCAATCCGATTGGCTGATCCAATCAGCCAATCAGATTGAGCTCGCATTCTATTGGCTGATCGGAACAGCCAATAGAATGCGAGCTCAATATGATTGGCTGATTGGATCAGCCAATAGGATTGAACTTGATTCTGATTGGCTGATTCCATCAGCCAATCAGAATATTCCTACCTTAATTCCGATTGGCTGATAGAATCCTATCAGCCAATCGGAATTCGAGGGACGCCATCTTGGATGACATCCCTTAAAGGAACCGTCATTCGTCGGGAGACAACAGGAAGAAGAGGATGGATCCGCGTCGGCTGCTTCAAGATGGACCCGCTCCGCACCGGATGGAAGAAGATCGAAGATGCCGCTTGGAGAAGATGTTTGCCGGTCCGGATGTCCTCTTCTTGCCGGATAGGAGGAAGACTTTGGAGCCTCTTCTGGACCTCTTCAGCACCGGATGCCAGGACGGATCGGTGATACCTGGATGGTGAAGACAAGGTAGGAAGATCTTCAGGGGCTTAGTGTTAGGTTTATTTAAGGGGGGTTTGGGTTAGATTAGGGGTATGTGGGTGGTGGGTTGTAATGTTGGAGGGGGGTATTGTATGTTTTTTTTTACAGGCAAAAGAGCTGATTTTCTTGGGGCATGCCCCGCAAAGGGCCCTGTTCAGGGCTGGTAAGGTAAAAGAGCTTTTACATTTATTAATTTAGAATAGGGTAGGGAATTTTTTATTTTGGGAGTCTTTGTTATTTTATTAGGGGGCTTAGAGTAGGTGTAATTAGTTTAAAATTGTTGTAATATTTTTCTTATGTTGGTAAATATTTTTTTATTTTTTGTAACTTAGTTCTTTTTTATTTTTTGTACTTTAGTTAGTTTATGTAATTGTAGTTATTTGTAGCAATTGTATTTAATTTATTTATTGATAGGGTAGTGTTAGGTTTAATTATAACTTAGGTTAGGACTTATTTTACAGGTAATTTTGTTATTATTTTAACTAGTTAACTATTAAATAGTTCTTAGTTCTTAGTTGTGATTTATTTTACAGGTAAGTATTTAGCTTTAAATAGGAATAATTTATTTAATAAGAGTTAATTAATTTCGTTAGATGTAAATTATATTTAAGTTAGGGGGGTGTTAGTGTTAGGGTTAGACTTAGCTTTAGGGGTTAATCCATTTATTATAGTAGCGGTGAGCTCCGGTCGTCAGATTAGGGGTTAATAATTGAAGTTAGGTGTTGGCGATGTTAGGGAGGGCAGATTAGGGGTTAATACTATTTATGATAGGGTTAGTGAGGCGGATTAGGGGTTAATAACTTTATTATAGTAGCGCTCAGGTCCGCTCGGCAGATTAGGGGTTAATAAGTGTAGGCAGGTGTCGGCGACGTTGAGGGGGGCAGATTAGGGGTTAATAAATATAATATAGGGGTCGGCGGTGTTAGGGGCAGCAGATTAGGGGTACATAAGGATAACGTAGGTGGCGGCGCTTTGCGGTCGGCAGATTAGGGGTTAATTATTGTAAGTAGCTGGCGGCGATGTTGTGGGGGGCAGGTTAGGGGTTAATAAATGTAATACAGGGGTCGGCGGGGTTAGGGGCAGCAGATTAGGGGTACATAAGTATAACGTAGGTGGCGGTCGGAAGATTAGGGGTTAAAAAATTTTAATCGAGTGGCAGCGATGTGGGGGGACCTCGGTTTAGGGGTACATAGGTAGTTTATGGGTGTTAGTGTACTTTAGGGTACAGTAGTTAAGAGCTTTATGAACCGGCGTTAGCCCAGAAAGCTCTTAACTCCTGCTATTTTCCGGCGGCTGGAGTTTTGTCGTTAGAGCTCTAACGCTCACTTCAGAAACGACTCTAAATACCGGCGTTAGAAAGATCCCATTGAAAAGATAGGATACGCAATTGACGTAAGGGGATCTGCGGTATGGAAAAGTCGCGGCTGAAAAGTGAGCGTTAGACCCTTTAATCACTGACTCCAAATACCGGCGGTAGCCTAAAACCAGCGTTAGGAGCCTCTAACGCTGGTTTTCACGGCTACCGCCGAACTCTAAATCTAGGCCATAGTGTTTCCTGTCATAGAAGAATCGATAGACCCATTTAGCCTCTTTATCCCTCTTAAGGACCTCGTCCCGAGGAACAGAGCTAATTGGCTGGAAGACACCCACAGAGGGTAAAGTGGTGCGAATCTGACATCCTAGTATCAGCTGTGCCAGGCTTAAACCTGTGGCTTGAATGGGAGTTGCCCTATAGGCCAAGAGGGCTAGGTAAGGCTCAGATTGCTTCAAAATTAACTTTGTTGTTTGAACTGCCCTTTCAGCCATTCCAGTGGCCTGCGGGTAATGTGGACTTGACGTAGAATGGATGAAATCATAAGCACTGTTGAAAGAACTGAACTCCCTGGAAGCAAACTGCATTCCGTTATCACTCACTAACTCCATTGGTATGTCCCACCAGGCGAACAAGCTCTTGAGACGAGTGATAACGGCTTGACTTGTGATCTCATTCAAGGGTGCAATCTCCAAATACCTGGAATAGTAGTCAATCACGACTAGGTACTTTTTCCTGTGCAGTTCGCACAAACCAGCAGCTGTTTTCTGCCACGGGCCTGCAGGCAGCGGAGTAGAAATCAAGGGCTCCCTTCTCTGAGTAGGCCGGCGTTCCCAGCAAAAGGCACATTTTGGCTTGCGATGTAAGAACTGATCCCAGGCCACCATACTGCCATAGCTGCCCTTTCTCTGCACTTTGTAATGCCCAAGTGGCCATCATGAATCCTGCTTAACATCTCCTGCCGCATGCTAACAGGAATAACAATGCTGTCCTGGAACAGCACCAACCCATCCAGCTCTGTGAGCTGCGACCTTTCTGACTGGTAAGAACTCTCGGGCCAACCTTCTTAATAACTTCTTGAAGGTCAGTATCTAAATGTGTCTTCTTTCTTATTTGCTCTAGCTTCCCTGACGAAATGGATTTAGATGCCAGAACTGAATCTACTTACACATTCACATCTGATTCCGTTGAAGATTCTTCAGCAGCAGCCAGCGGGAGCCTGGAAAGTTTATCTTCCACTACCAGTTGTTTCCCCGGCACATGCACTGCCTGAACGTTGAACCTGAGCAGCCTCATCAGAAGTCTCTGGCATCTAAGGGGTGTTTTGTCAATATCATAGGAGTTAATTTTAGGGACTAGCGGTTTATGGTTGTGGCAAACCTAGCCACTTCTGGACTATAATGTAAGAAAGGTTGTCTATAGAATGTATTGTGTGCTATGTAGATGTGACAGACCCTTCTGCCAGTACTGAAGGAGTTAACTGTGTTCAGCTCTTAGAAGCTATTGTGTACTGTCATTAAAGTTAGTGATAAACAGTCCATTGTTTAATCAACCTCAGAGAGCAGACGCCTAAGTAAAGTAATGTGATTCTATTGTGGCCTGTCCAAGGGTGTGGTCCCTCCATCTAATGTACAACATTCTTTCAACCCCCATTTGGGCGGTCAGACCTGCATAAATACTAGGCATAGCCTTTTAATAAATGTCATTCTGTTTTAAACCTGAAAACTGGCTGGGTTGTGAATTGCTTATTCCCTGTTCAGGACATTGTTCCCTGGTGTTAACCCTTGGTATCCTGTTGGTACCGTTACAATTGGTGGCAAGCGACGGAATGAACCTTATCGCCCAGAAGAGCAACTACACAAGCCAGTAACCTCAGGAAGAGGGGGATTACTACAATACTGACTAAGATGGAAGGAGTACCAGGGACCGAAGTGAATGGAGATGGATTATTCTAAGCTAAAGAGACAAACGTTAAAGGAACTGCTAGAAGCCAGGGGAAAGATAGGCAGCAGCAAACCCAAGGCTATATTAATTGCCGAGCTGATGGAGGGAGACAGAGCTCGCAGCGCTACGCCTCCAGCAGCCATGGAGGAGACCCTATACCAGAGGGAAATGAGGACCAGGCTGGAATTTTTACCCCAACCTGTACCACGGGATATGCTATCCTTGGTAATGGCAGATGTGCAGGAGTACGTGATGGCACACCGTCCGCGGAATGCATCCTCCCAAGCAGAATCCATTTTGGACGCACTCAGCAACCCAGTAAGACCCAAAATCCCATACCATGCATTTAAAATGTTTTGTGAGGAGAAGGATGAGATCGATGGGTATTTACAGGATTTTGAGAGACTGTGTGAGTTACATGATTTGGAGCAGTCCGTATGGGTGCCGGTGCTAGCAGGCAAGCTAGCCGGTAGGGCAACGGAAGCGTATCGCGCTGTTCCCAGGGAGGACAGCAAGGATTACGCTAAAGTGAAGAGAGCGATCTTGGAAAGATATGCCATTACCCCAGAGGCATTTCGGCGCAAGTTTTAAAGGCCTGCGCAAGCCATAAAGAGATTCACATGCAGAGTGGGCCCACAAGCTGGATCAAGCATCTCAAGGGTGGATACAGGCCAGCCAAGCTACCACCACGGAAGAATTGCGACAACTGATGCTGTTGGAGCAATTCTTTAACGGCTTGTCCCCAGAAGCCCAAGAATGGGTGAGAGATCGAAAACCCCTCACCTTAACCGAAGCAGCCAGATTAGCAGACCAGCATTTTGATGCCAGGAGGCACCATGGACTACAGCCTAACAACCCCACAGCGGCACCTTTTCGCCCAGCCCCAGGGAATCCACCACCCCCTTCACGATACAACGGACGGGCGAATATACAATGCCACACCTGCAAGCGGTGGGGACATATGGCACGTGAGTGCACCCAAAATCGGAGCAGACAAGCTTGGAACCAGGTCAGACAGAACCTGGCCCCAAGGGCGGCTGCTCACCATTACCAAACGGAGCCAGCCGCTCATGAGGTGTTGAGCACCCAAGCCGAGGAACCCCTGGGAATACTGCATGAGGTGATGTCGGTCCGGGCCACCGATAACCGGCAACATCACCGCCAGCTGGTGACCGTAGAGGGGAAGGAGGTCCAGGGACTTCGGGATTCGGGAGCTACTTTAACCCTGATAGCTCCCCATTTGGTGCCAGATACAGCACACACTGGCGGATCCGTGGCAGTACGAGGGGCAGGGGGAGCGGTATACCGATTGCCCACTGCTAGAGTGGAGTACAGACCCCCAGTCACCCCAGCAGCTGCCAGTTACCAGCCCCCGGCGCACCGCTATACCACACGGCCTCCGGCCATGAACTACCCTCAGAGAGCCCGGTTCAATTCGCGGGGCTACTCACAACCTATTCGGTGCTTTGGATCTAAGCAACTAGGGCACAAAAGACCAGAGTGTCCCCTAAACGCAGCGAATCAAGCACAGTCCTGGAGAAGATCCGCCGGCGGAATCCCACATAATCCTGAATGCTGGGGCAGCCTACATGAAGCAGACCCCGTGCAAGCTGCCCACCGGAATAACCAGCAACGGGTTAAAGTGAATGGGAAGGAGGTCAGTGGTCTACGGGATACTGGTGCTACCATGACCTTGCTTCAAGAGAACTTGGTGTCTGAGAAACAGCACACTGGAGACACTGTGGCTGTGAGGGTAGCAGGGGGCACAGTGTTCCGCCTACCTGTTGCCAGGGTACATTTGGATTGGGGAGTGGGCGCTAGACCTGTGAATGTGGGGGTCAAGAAGGACTTACCTGCTGATGTTCTCCTTGGAAATGACTTGGCCCCCCTTGTTTCTGCCTATGCTCCCATGGGTCCCGCTGATGTTAACCCTGTGACTACCCAAGCCCAGTCCCTTCGGGAAGAGGTACATTTTAACCGTGGTGGACTACGCCACTAGGTACCCCGAGGCCATTGCTCTCTCCAACATCCATGCAGGGACGGTAGCTGAAGCCCTATTTGAGGAGCTACAACCTAGTTTGGTTTACTTACAAGTTGCTGTTACCTTTTATATTTTAATCAGGGCCCTCAAAAAGTTGCAGCTGTACCTGTATGGACAACCTTTTTCCTTACTCACAGATCACAACCCGTTGGTGCGGCTGAACCGTGTGGCCGGGGACAATGCCAGGCTGCTGCGCTGGAGTTTGGCGCTGCAGCCCTTCGACTTTACAAATCATTATCGCCCAGGGAAACAAAACGGTAACGCCGACGGGTTGTCCAGACAAACTGAACTTGAAAAGTGATCTGTGAGTACTTCCCCGGACATCCCCAAGCCAATCCGTTGGGATCAGACTGTGTATGCCGGCTTGGTTCTGGGGGAGCATTGTGGCAAACCTAGCCACTTCTGGACTATAATGTAAGAAAGGTTGTCTATAGAATGTATTGTGTGCTATGTAGATGTGACAGACATTTCTGCCAGTACTGAAGGAGTTAACTGTGTTCAGCTCTAAGAAGCTATTGTGTACTGTCATTAAAGTTAGTGATAAACAGTCCATTGTTTAATCAACCTCAGAGAGCAGACGCCTAAGTAAAGTAATGTGATTCTATTGTGGCCTGTCCAAGGGTGTGGTCCCTCCATCTAATGTACAACATTCTTTCAACCCCCATTTGGGGGGTCAGACCTGCATAAATACTAGGCATAGCCTTTTAATAAATGTCATTCTGTTTTAAACCTGAAAACTGGCTGGGTTGTGAATTGCTTATTCCCTGTTCAGGACATTGTTCCCTGGTGTTAACCCTTGGTATCCTGTTGGTACCGTTACAATGGTCAGTCTCCAGACTAAATTTCTCTAAACCCACTAGGTAACACTGGAAACGCTCACAGGCCCAAACTGCAGCCAGGCACTCTTTTTCAATTTGAGCATATATCGACTTAGCAGCCTTCAGTGTACAGGAACAGTAGGCGATGGGCTATAGTTTGTTCTCATTCAACTGCAGGAGGGTGGCCCCTAACCCATAACTGCTCACATCAGCACTAACCACAGTCTTTTTAGAAGGGACGTAGAACCCCAAAACTGGGGCAGACCCCAGTAGGGACTTGACCTGCACAAAAGATTCTTCCTGTGAAGGTCCCCAGACCCAGGCAACATCTTCCTTTAGCAACTCTGTGATAGGGTGTAGTATTGTGGATAAATCTGGAAGGAACCTGCCCACAAAATTCACAAGGCCCAATATTTTTTCATCTGTTCAATAGCAAGGATTTTTTCATCTGTTCAATAGCAAGGGTTTTATCAGGGTCCGGCTTAATGCCATCCCCATTGATAATATGCCCAAAGTAACATAACTCAGCCTTCCTAAAATGGAATTTCTTCTTATTTAATTTCAGCCTGGACTCTCTAATGATCTGCAGCACACAACTCAATCGCTGATAATTTTCTTCCAATGTAGACCTATACACCAATATGTCGTCCATGACGACTGCCGTGCCCTTATGGACCCTTAGGAGAGAACTCATCTCTCTTTGAAAGATTTCAGGATCAGAGGATATCCCGAAGGGGAGTCTGCAGAAGCAAAACCAACCTACCAGTGTAATGAAGGTAGTCAGTTTGCGTTTACTTTGGATCTAGAGGTACAGTATCTGCCAGAAGCCGCTGGAAGCATCCAGTTTAGAGAAGAACTTCTCCCCAGCCAATTTAGGAGCTATGTCTTCAAGTGTCGGCAGCACATATCTCTCTCTCTCTTTACTGCCTCATTCAGCCTTTTCAAGTCTACGCAGATGCGTACCTTCCCATTTTTCTTCGCAACAGGCACAATGGGGGCACACCAGCCAGTTGCTTCAACAAACTCTTCAATAACTCCCATATTCTTCATACGCAGAAGTTCCTTCTCCACTTGAGGCATGAGCGGGAACGGAATTCTATGAGGAGTGGTAATGCTGTATGGGACTGCGTCACCTTTAAGTGATATTTGTAAGAACAGGAGAAGTGGACCGAGCGCTACACCCAGGGCCTTAAGCTTACTAACTATATAGCCTCCTAGTAGGCTAACAATACAAAAGTTAAAATGGGGAGAGAGTAAGCGCTAAAAAGCTTAAAAGGCTAGTAAAAGGTACATTTTAATACATATAAAAATTTACAAATGGCAATCAGACGCATGGATCCATGTCTGACTTAACAAAAAAAAAAAAAATATATATATATATAATAAACAAATCTAAAAATATCTAAAAATATCCAATGGAGTATAGCATGTGACGCTGACTTAGTGAGCCAGTGATGAGGAGTTAGGACATGTACATTCAATAATATAAACAACCTAAGTGAGTGATTGAGTGCACACAATAGCTTTCAACAAAGAAAAATAGCATTCACAAAAAATAGTGTTCACAAAAATTGGCGTACATAAAAAATGTTCAAATGTTCAACCGGTTATATGTAAGTGAATCCAGTAGTGTTTCCTCCAAAGTGACGTGTAGAAATATAACGTGAAGTCAATAATAGTAGAATGTAAACGTTGAGTGGGTCAAATTATTGTGGTTCAGCTGCTAAATTAAAAAATTGTAAATCCGTGAGGTGTATAAAAATAAAAATAACTTGTGAAAAAATCCACGTGGAAAACTTGAATTCAAATGATAAACAAAGGTCAAAAATCAAAAGACAAAAATCAAAAGACAAAAATATCAAAAGACAAAAATAGAAAATCAGTGATAATATTAATATTAAAAAGCACTAAAGATCTAGTGAAAACAAATCCTTAATTCAGATGTTAAAAATCCTTGGTAAGATCCATAACAAACAAATACATCGATAAAATACCTAAAAGGGAACAAAAGAGAAACAAATAGTGCAACACTGTATATGATATATAATATAGGTAATTAAAACCAAGCTCACCAGTATGCCAACGCGTTTCGGCCTAGACTAGGCCTTTCTCAAGACTATCTGATTTTCTATTTTTGTCTTTTGATATTTTTGTCTTTTGATTTTTGTCTTTTGATTTTTGACCTTTGTTTATCATTTGAATTCAAGTTTTCCACGTGGATTTTTTCACAAGTTATTTTTATTTTTATACACCTCACGGATTTACAATTTTTTAATTTAGCAGCTGAACCACAATAATTTGACCCACTCAACGTTTACATTCTACTATTATTGACTTCACGTTATATTTCTACACGTCACTTTGGAGGAAACACTACTGGATTCACTTACATATAACCGGTTGAACATTTGAACATTTTTTATGTACGCCAATTTTTGTGAACACTATTTTTTGTGAATGCTATTTTTCTTTGTTGAAAGCTATTGTGTGCACTCAATCACTCACTTAGGTTGTTTATATTATTGAATGTACATGTCCTAACTCCTCATCACTGGCTCACTAAGTCAGCGTCACATGCTATACTCCATTGGATATTTTTAGATATTTTTAGATTTGTTTATTATATATATATATATATTTTTTTTTTGTTAAGTCAGACATGGATCCATGCGTCTGATTGCCATTTGTAAATTTTTATATGTATTAAAATGTACCTTTTACTAGCCTTTTAAGTGATATTTGGACTGGGTTGCAATTCAGTAGGACCAATTCACCAAACATGTCTTCTAAAATCTCATTCACTCTGGTGACCAGGCCCAAACCACAGGCTGCTTTTCTGCTCAATAGGTTGTTAACACACCGACCTCTAGTCACATGTACCCACATGGTGAATTTCTACTGCTTGTACTCGCAGCTGGCAAGAAATGTCCCCGCACAATCGATGCACCCACCAGGATTATGAACATTTGTTGTAAATTTCACCAGCTGAGGCTGTCGCGGCAGTTTTATAAATGCTGCAAGGGACATAACAGTGATGTCTGCTCCTGTATCAATCTTAAAGGCAACTTTGGCTTCCATTACAGTAGGAGTAACCCGCCAATCTTCATCTGAACCAGACCGTTCAACAACAGACCCTACAAAGGACATTTCTTGACCGTCTTGGTCACTATCCACCTGCATCTCCTTAATGTATTAATTTTCACACGTCACTTAAAAATGGCCAATTCGATTACATTTTCTACATATGATACTCTGATCAGGGGTACGGTTACACCGCGTGCAGCGAGCATGCTGCGCCCATCCGCTTCTGGGCCTATCTGTTGCCCTTGGTCTACCATTCACACTGTGCCTTTCACTAGCAGCTCTCCTGAACAGCTGCACTTCATCCACAATACTCTCAAACCTCATATCAGCACTTTGCTTTTTCACCAGTTCCCTCTGGCGGGCCATCCTAATAGCCCCATCCAATGTTAAATCAGCCTCCAACTGTAGCTTCAGTGAGACTTCAGCATCTGCAATTCCTATGACTATTCTGTCTCTGATTTGCTCCTCTTTAGCAACACCAAATTCACAGAATTCAACTAGTTCATACAGGCTGCGCACAAATGACTCCACAGATTCTCCCACATGCTGAGCACGTTTGTGAAAACAAGCCCTCTCATGAATCACATTTCTTTTGTGCACAAAGTAAGCACTCAGTTTGTTCATAACTATTTCAAAGTCAAATCCGTCCCCTTCTTGGAAAGTAAAGTCATTGAACACTGGTTCCACATCTTTCCCCAAAGAGTATAAAAGAGAATTAACTTGTACTTCACCACTCTCCTTGTCCAGCTTGGAAGCAATCCTGAAGCTTTGAAACCACTGACGCCATGTGGGCCAAGCTGCTGGCTGAGAGAAATCAAAAGGCTCAGGTGGGGTAAACTTCGACATCATCATTAATCAGGAAACAAAAGCGCAGGCAAGTACTTCTGACACCATGTCATGAGATGCAGGACACAGCATAGAAGGTACAATGCTATTTTATTGCAGAGCATAGAAGTATACAGCTTGTACAACACATCTAACTTGGTAACTGCCACATAGATAAGAACGGCCTTAAACCATGCCCCCATCTGGTGACGTCACTTCCCACTCTCATAACAGACGCTTTGATAAATTGGCCCCTTAGATTGGCATATGCACTGGAAGCAAAAAGGTCAAGTCAAACCACAGTTTTAAAAAAACAATGGCTTGACATGTGATCACTGTAACTGGCTGTCACAGTGACCATTTGGGCACTTTTTTAGGGATCACTGGGCTTCCTCACTCCTAAAGCATCCACTGATATTGATTCTGGGCTCTATTTTATGTATACAATCATTGTAACTGGTTGTCACATTGATTGTATATGCAGTAACAGTCAATCTTAACTGTTACTGAACTGTTGCTGGATAGCCTCCCATGCAGACATCCAGCAACTGCATGAGATATACTGTATCTCAGTTTGTATCTCATATAATGAAGGCAAATCACTGACAGGCATGAGATCACTGGGACACCATATCCATGCAATCTCTTGCCTGGGGTAACCTCCTATTGCTATTTCTGTAATGCCTTACCACTGAAGCATGCATAAATAGCCAGGTCTCATTTCTCTAATTGACATATTTGCTACGGCATTTCAGTAGTATAGGGGTTACATCCAGATTTTAATTCCTCGCACAGATGTTTGTTTATTGAAAAATACTATCCAGTGAACTTTCATTGTATGTACTATAAGGGCAAAAATACGTGGACACTTAACCATTAATCGTATATGAGCTTGTTGGATATCCCATTCTAAATGCCATGGGCATGGATTTGCACCCCTCCCCCAGCTTGTGGCAATAACAGCTGCAACTTCTGGGAAGACTTTCGACAAATCTATCTGTGGGACCTTGCGCCCCTTTACCAAAATATAATTTATGAGGTCAGGCACCGATATTGGGCAAGATGGTCTGGCTCATAATTAGCATTTCAATTAATCACAAACGTGTTTCATGGGGTTAAGGTCAGGGCTATTCAAGTTCCTCCACACCATACTCATGAAACAATGTCTTCATGGTCCTCACATGTACATACAGGACCAGTCATGCTGGAACAGGAAAGGGTCTTCTTCAAAATGTATCCTGTTTCATTGTCCTTCTTCCACCAATCTTTATAGTAGGCACTAGCCATTCTGGTAGGTATTGTTCTCCTAGCATCGTCCACACACAAACTGTGAGACAACAGTAGCATTCATCACTCCACTGCTAGAGAGTCCAATAATGGGGTCTTTTACACCAGCTGACACTTGGCATTGTGCACGTGAGATTTTTTTTACAGCAAACATATTTTATGAAGCTCCTATGCACAGTTCTTATGCTTATGTTGCTTCTAGAGGCAGTTTGGATCCCTGAAGTAACAAATGATTGGTGCTTTTTACTTCAATACTCAGCAGCTCTGCTCCACAAGTTTGTGTGATCTACCACTTTATGGCTAGGCTATTGTTGATCCGTGATTTCTCACTTTACAATAATAAAACTTACATGCAGATCTAGTAGAGCAGAATTTCATGAACTGACTTTGGCTAAAAAGTGGCCTCCTGACAAACCCACAAAATAAAAATAAAGTAAAACCTAATCTACCCATTGGCCTGAAAAGGGCATTTTGGTGGGCATTGGGCATTTCATAAAGAGGGCATTCAGTTCTTTTATGAAATGCCCAAGCCCTAATCTAAAAAAAAACACACCCCCCCCAAAAAAAAATAATACACAAAATAACAAACAAATTATAAAAAAAAAAAAAAATTATTCCTATTCTAATATCCATTTAAAAAAAAAGTGCTGCTAAAATCCTATTGGCTGTTCAAAACAGAAATGTTAGTGGGTCTTTGTAATTTTTTTTAGAAAAAGAGCTGATTTCTTTACCAAAGACGATTTTAAGGGCTATTGGTAGTTTATTATAGATTAGGGTTCTTTTATTTTGGGGTGTTTTTTTTAAAAAAAAATGGGTATTAGAACAGAAATAATTGTTATTATTTTGGATAATTTGTTTGTTATTTTTTGTATTGTTTTTTTTTTTTTTTTTAGACTAGCCATTTTTTATTTTTAATGGGCAGCAAAAGAGCTGAATGCCCTTTAACAAAAAAGACCATGGTAGTTTATTATAGATTAGGGCTTTTTATGTTGGTTTTTTTTTAAAACAGTTTATTAGAATAGGAATATATTTTTTTTGTTTTGGATAATTTTCGGCTAGATTTAGAGTTTGGCGGTAGCCGTCAAAACCAGCGTTAGGGGGTCCTAACGCTGGTTTTTACCTCCCGCTGGTATTTGGAGTCAGTCATTAAAGGGTCTAATGAGCACTTTGCAGCCGCAACTTTTCCATACCGCAGATCCCCCTACGCCAATTGCGTATCCTATATTTTCAATGGGATCTTTCTAACGCCGGTATTTAGAGTCGTGGCTGAAGTGAGTGTTAGAAATCTAACGACAAGACTCCAGCCGCAGAAAAAACCCAGGAGTTAAGAGCTTTTTGGGCTAACGCCGGTTCATAAAGCTCTTAACTACTATGCTCTAAAGTACACTAACAGGTGTACCTGCAGGTGTAAGGTTTTTTTTCAGCTCAAACTGCCCCATTGTTTCCTATGGGGATATCGTGCACGAGCACATTTTTTAAGCTGGCCGCGTCCGTAAGCACCGCTGGTATCGAGAGTTGCAGTGGCTTTAAATTATGCTCTACGCTCCCTTTTTGGAGCCTAACGCACTGAAAACGCAGCCATTCTGTGAACTCTAAATACCAGCGGTATTTAAAAGGTGCGGGGGGAAAAAAGCATGCGTTAGCTGCGCGGGTCGTTACCGACAAAACTCAAAATCTAGCCGTTTGTTTGTTATTTTTTGTAATGGTAGCTTTTTTTATTTTTAACTATATAACTATATAACTATGTATGACCACTATAACTATATAACTATTTACTAACTAGTCTACCTAGTAATAAATATAAACTAAGCTGTGAAATAAAAATAAACCCTAAGCTAACTACAATTTTAGTATTAGTTATATTGTAGCTAGCTTAGGTTTTATTGTACAGGTAAGTATGAATTTAGTTTTAAATAGGTATTATTTAGTTAATAATTGTAACTTTAATTTAGCTCTATTTAATTAGTTAGGGGGGTGTTAGGGTTAGAATTAGGTTTAGGGTTAGGTTTAGGGGTTAATATAGTTTAAATTAGGTTGTTGTGAAGTGGGGGGCTGGCGGTTTAGGGGTTAATAGGTTTATTTAGTGGTAGTGATGTGGGAGGCCATAGGTTTAGGGGTTAATAGCTTTATTTAGTGGCTGCGATGTCAGGGAGCGGCGGAATAGGGGTTAATATATTTATTATAATGTGGGCAATGTTGGAGTTCGGGGAAATAGGGGTTAATAACTTTAGTATAGTGGCGATGATGTCGAGGAGTGGCGGAATAGGGGTTAATACATTTTATTAGTGTTGGCGATGTCGGAAGCGGCAGATTAGGGGTTAATAGGTTTAATATAGTATTTAGGATGCGGGAGGGTCTCGGTTTAAAGGTTAATTGGTAGTTTATGGGTGTTTGTGTACTTTGTAACACTTTAGTTATGAGTTTTATGTAACAGTTTTGTTGTGTAAAACTCATCACTACTGCTCTCAGACGGCGATATGGATCGTGTTGCTATAGGGTGTAACGCAAGCTTTTTAGCCTCACCGCAAAACTTGTAATACCAGCGCTATGGGAATCCCATGAAAAAACGTAATTTTTTCAAGTACGGGACTGAATTTGCGTTACAGGCTAAAAGGCTTGCAGTAGAGCTATACCAACAAGACTTGTAATGGCTGCATTACTGTTTTAACGCTGAAATGACAATTTTTTCAGCGTTAAAACATGAAAGCAAAACTTGTAATCTAGGTGAATGTATTTTGTCTGCTCTTTCCTGCATTCTAAACATGGAGTGTATTTTGTGGAATTGAGAATACTTAGGTGCTGCACATTGATTGGCTGAGGCAGGAAATTACTTTTAGCTGTTCCTGTCTGGTCACTGAAAATAAGGTAACTTAACACTTGAGATTTACATCTCAGATCTGCAAAACAATGAACATTGTGAAAACAAAATGGCAACTTCAATGGGTTGTTTACAGATGTTTAGCAATTCGGTGATTAATTTAAGTTGCAAATATAGAAAACAAAGTACATATCCCATTCAGCCAGCCCAGAAATGTAGCAGTTAAAGGAATAGAAACCTAATTTTTAATCCTCCATAAAATAAATATTCAATGCAATTAATACAAATTAAACATTACAATATACATTATTCTGCCCTAAAATACCATTGAAATGTATGTTTGTTCTACCTGCCTAGGGAGACTGGACCTTTTCACCAAATATAAATGACAAAAGCCTTCAAATTGCTACATAATCTACTTGCTACACATTTAGCCTTAATGCTCACAATCACCAGAGATAAAATAACCACACTAACAATGTTTAAAACCCTTTTCAAGAGGCTTCTGGTATCCAAAAACGGAGCTATATGATAAGGAGGGGAAATTGTAAGTAGTTTTGGTTGTGTTGACAAAAAATCATTTTAATTGAACCTTCCAGATCCTCAGATAATGTTTTACATATAGATTATGTATTCTTGTTGTGAAATTAGCTAAGTGAAGAAATTGATGCTATACATACATGAGCTGGTGGCTCCGTTTATGCACCATGAGGACACGTATGGAAGGATATTCAGCAGCTGTTACCATAAGATATTAGTTCTAAACTCTTCCATAATAATAAGGTTCCCAGCACTGAAGATTTGTGAAGAAACACATGCAGTGAGACTGACACCTCCACTCCTCCAGCTCATAGATTTATTTCCTAGCTTATTCACCCAAACTAGTGCTTAGCCTACCCGGAAATCTTTTTAGCCAATCAGGAGCTACATATACTGGTACAAACCTCAAATCTGAAATGCCAACATCCAGAATTATTAGGTTGCACATATAAGCTGTATTATGAGATATTGCTTCAATGACATAAGATATAAGTGTTTACATATATGGGCCGAATTATCCCCTGTTTCCGTGTGAGCCTTCAGGCTCGCTGGAAAAAGCAATTATGAATCAGCGGTCTAAAGACACTGCTCCATAACTGATCTGCTGCTTCTGAGGCTGTGGTCTGCAATCCACCTGATCCTATACGATCAGGATGATTGACACCCCCTGCTAGCGGCCGATTGAACTCGAATCTGCAGGGGGCGGCATTGCACAAGCAGTTCTGGTGAATTGCTTGTGCAATGTTAAATGCAGACAGCGTATGCAGCATATCATGTCGGACAGACATTGATAAATCAGCCCCATGGCCTCATTCCCTTTCTAAGCACATTTTACAGATGTAAATATAGAAATATAATGACATTTAAACCATCCTAAAGTCCAGATATTTTCTGGGTCCCAAGCAGTTTGGATAAAGTATTTTCTACCTTTATATCTCTTACCTGTGGGGTTTTGTCTAAACTTAAAATGTTTAATCTAATTTGGTTATAAGAAACTAGAAGCAGATACAAATTAAGCTATGGTGATGACTTTACACATTAATATTTACTTTATATAGATCACTGTTAGCAGGTTCTGAAAGGTTAAACATCAAACCCGCTGCAAGAAGCTGATTACCATTAAGAAGTTTTAATTTCTATGAAAGGAAGCGTCAGGTTTGGATGCGGGACGTCTCTTACCGTAGACTGATAACATTGGGCTGATTATCAGAATAGCGATAAATCACACACTATAGTATGGGCTTTTTTTGGAGCATTATATAGTAATGTATGTGATCTTTTTATCTTGCAGGGTTAGTTTATGATATAGTAAAATTGTTCTTTCTAAAATTTCAAGGACCTCACAGTAATGAGAACACCTCTTATATAAATCTCACCAGAGCAGAGAGCTTTAGATCACTGGGCCCAAAAACAGATTTTATGGGGCCTAGTTATCAAGCCGTCAACCTCAAATACGCTGGAATTCCGCAGCGTATTTGTGGCGAGGCTGATTCACCTTAGTTATCAAGCCCTAGACACCGGCAAAAGTAGAATTTTGTAACGTAAGCATCGATCCGCCGGACTCAGTCCGACACAGATCGATTCTTACGTCACTACAGATGTTCCGCACACAAGTGCGGCACAATCTGACTACTTTTGCTAGTTATCAAAAAACTAGCAGGTACGCTCTGCACTTTTCCGGCCCAGCGTACCTGGTTTTAAAACCGCCACCCTGAAGGCGGCGGATCCCATAGGAATCAATGGCAGTCTGACCATAGCGAAAGTTCATGTTCACTGCTGCCAGACATCCCATTGATTCCTATGGGAGATGTCTGCACCTAACACCCTAACATGTACCCCGAGTCTAAAAACCCCTAATCTGTCCCCCTACACCGCTGCAACTAAATAAATGTATTACCCCCTAAACTGCCGCTCCCGGAGCCCACCGCCACTATAATAAACATGTTAACCCCTAAACCGCCGCTCCCTGACCCCGCCGCAACTATAATATATGTATTAACCCCTAAACCGCCGCTCCCAGACCCCGCCGCCACCTACATGATATCTATTAACCCCTATCCTGCCCCCCATACCGCCGCCATCTATAATAAAGTTATTAACCCCTATCCTGCTGATCCCGGACCTCGCAGCAACTAAATAAATAGTTTAACCCCAAAACCCTCTGTTCCCGGACCCCGCCGCAACCTATATTAAACTTATTAACCCCTAATCTGCCCCCCCTACACCTATAATACATTTATTAACCCCTATCCTGCCCCCCCTACACCGCCGCCACTGTAATAAAATTATTAACCCCTAAACCTAAGTCTAACACTAACCCTAACACCCCCCAACTTAAATATTAATTAAATAAATCTAAATAATATTTCTATTATTAACTAAATTAATCCTATTTAAAACTAAATACTTACCTTTAAAATAAACCCTAATATAGCTACAATATAAATAATAATTATATTGTAGCTATCTTAGGATTTATATTTATTTTACAGGCAAATTTCAATTTATTTTAACTAGGTACAATAGCTATTAAATAGTTATTAACTATTTAATAGCTTACCTAGCTAAAATAAACAGAAATTTACCTGTAAAATAAAAACTAACTAACTAAAAGTTACAATTACACTACACTATACTTTAATAAATTATTCCTATTCAAAACTAAATACTTACCTGTAAAATAAACCCTAAGATAGCTACAATGTAATTAATAATTACATTGTAGCTATTTTAGGATTTATATTTATTTTACAGGTAACTTTGTATTTATTTTAGCTAGTTAGAATAGTTATTAAATAGTTATTAACTATTTAATAACTACCTAGCTAAAAGAAATACAAAATTACCTGTAAAATAAATCCTAACCTAAGTTACAATTAAACCTAACACTACACTATCATTACATTAATTAAATAAATTGAATACAAATAACTACAATTAAATACAATAACATAAACTAACTAAAGTACAAAAAATAAAAAAAATAAGTTACAAACATTTAAAAAATATTACAACAATTTTAAGCTAATTACACCTAATCTAAGCCCCCTAATAAAATAATAAAGCCCCCCAAAATAAAAAAAACCCTACCCTATTCTAAATTAAAACAGTTCAAAGCTCTTTTACCTTACCAGCCCTTAAAAGGGCCTTTTGTTGGGCATGCCCCAAAGAATTCAGCTCTTTTGCCTGTAAAAGAAAAATACAGGCAAAAGAGCTGAATTATTTGGCTGATTGAATCAGCCAATCAGATTGAAATTCAATCCGATTGGCTGATCCAATCAGCCAATCAGATTGAGCTCGCATTCTATTGGCTGTTCCGATCAGCCAATAGAATGCGAGCTCAATCTGATTGGCTGATTCAATCAGTCAATCAGATTTTTCCTACCTTATTTCCGATTGGCTGATAGAATCCTATCAGCCAATCGGAATTGAAGGGACGCCATCTTGGATGACATCCCTTAAAGGAGCCTTCATTTGTTGTTAGTCTGTCGGGGAAGAAGGATGTTCCGCGACGGCGGGATGAAGATGGATCCTGAAGAAAGAAGATTGAAGACCCCGCTTGGAAGATGACATCGCCCGGATGGAAGACTTCTTCAGCGCCGCTTGGAAGATGACATCGCCCGGATGGAAGACTTCTTCAGCGCCGCCTGGATGATGACTTCATCGGATGGAAGACTTCTTCAACGCCCCTTGGAGAATCACTTCTGCCGCTCCGGATCTCCTCTTCGGTTCCATCGGTGGGTCGGCTGGCTGAAGACAACTCAAGGTAGGATGGTCTTCAGGGGGGTAGTGTTAGGTTTATTTAAGGGGGGGTTTGGGTTAGATTAGGGGTATGTGGGTGGTGGGTTTTAATGTTGGGGGTTGTATTTTTCTTTTACAGGCAAAAGAGCAGTTTTCTTTGGGGCATGCCCCGCAAAAGGCCCTTTTAAGGGCTGGTAAGGTAAAAGAGCTTTGAACTTTTTTAATTAGGGTAGAGATTTTTTTTTATTTTGGGGGGCTTTGTTATTTTGGGGGCTTAGATTAGGTGTAATTAGCTTAAAATTGTTGTAATATTTTTTAAATGTTTGTAACTAATTTTTTTATTTTTTGTACTTTAGTTAGTTTATGTAATTGTATTTAATTGTAGTTATTTGTATTTCATTTATTTAATTAATGTAATGATAGTGAAGTGTTAGGTTTAATTGTAACTTAGGTTAGGATTTATTTTACAGGTAATTTGGTATTTCTTTTAGCTAGGTAGTTATTAAATAGTTAATAACTATTTAATAACTATTCTAACTAGCTAAAATAAATACAAAGTTACCTGTAAAATAAATATAAATCCTAAAATAGCTACAATGTAATTATTAATTACATTGTAGCTATCTTAGGGTTTATTTTACAGGTAAGTATTTAGTTTTAAATAGGAATAATTTATTTAAGTATAGTGTAGTGTTAGGTGTAATTGTAACTTAGGTTATTTTTTATTTTACAGGTACATTTCTCTTTATTTTAGCTAAGTAGCTATTAAATAGTTAATAACTATTTAATAGCTATTGTACCTAGTTAAAATAAATACAAAGTTGCCTGTAAAATAAAAATAAATCCTAAGATAGCTACAATATAATTATTATTTATATTGTAGCTATATTAGGGTTTATTTTAAAGGTAAATATTTAGTTTTAAATAGGATTAACTTAGTTAATAAGAGATATATTATTTAGATGTATTTAATTAATATTTAAGTTAGGGGGGTGTTAGGGTTAGTGTTAGACTTAGGTTTAGGGGTTAATAAATTTATTACAGTGGCGGCGGTGTAGTGGGGGGCAGGATAGGGGTTAATAAATTTATTATAGGTGGCGACGGTGTAGGGGGGGCAGGATAGGGGTTAATAAGTTTAATATCGGTTGCGGCGGGGTCCGGGAGCAGTAGTTTAGGGGTTAAACTATTTATTTAGTTGCGGCGAGGTGCGGGATCAGCAGGATAGGGGTTAATAACTTTATTATAGAGGGCGACGGTATAGGGGGGGCAGGATAGGGGTTACTAGGTATAATGTAGGTGGCAGCGGTGTCTGGGAGCGGCGGTTTAGGGGTTAATACATTTATAAGAGTTGCGGCGGTGTCTGGGAGCGGCGGTTTAGGGGTTAATACATTTATAAGAGTTGCGGCGGGGTCTAGGAGTGGCGGTTTAGGGGTTAATACATTTATAAGAGTTGCGGCGGGGTCTAGGAGTGGTGGTTTAGGGGTTACTAACATTATTTAGTTGCTTGAGGCTCCGGGGGCGCCGGTATAGGGGGTAGAACAGTGTAGTTAGTGTGGGTGCTTAGTGACAGGCTAGCAATAAAGCTGGGAAAAAGCCGAAGAGCAGCGAGATCGGATGAGTGATAACTGTCACAGTCCGCTGCTCATCGCCCCGTACTTGGTGCGCGGCTTTTTGACAGCTTTATTGATAGCTTAGGCGAACGTATTCAGGTCCGCGCCGGCGATGGTAGGCGAGCTTAGGCGGGCGTATTGAACCGGCAATGGCAGGTAAAGTAGAAGCGTTGATAACTACCCCTCTATGAATCCAGTCTCCGTCCAATCTCAATATTATTCAGTGTAGCCCATTAATTGAAATGTCATCATATAATGAACATATTTTAATACTTGTTACTAGTCTTTTCTTTTTTATTAGACCTAACATTTGCAATATGTTTTCCTTAATCCTGATAAACACACAAAGAACTATTCACAGGTGTCAAGAGGGGACAATTTATCCCTTATATATACCTTAGCATTAGCTCCCAGTTGAGTCATTCTTGGTGCCATTTTTAGATTTACAGCACATTTTATACAAAAGGCAGTTCTGTCCTGTTTCTGTCTTGACTTCTGACTATTCATTTGTTTGTCCAAATTCAATACATCTTGTATCCTCTATGCAATGAAATACATCTAACCCCCCCCCCCCCCTATTGCTGAGAGTTTGATGTGCTAGTCAACAGAAGGGCACCCACCTTTAGTCAGCCATTCAGAATGCCACCAACTGGAATGAATTGCCCTCCCTGGTCTTTCTGTAGAGTGTAAAACCTTCTCCCTATACCAACCTATCTTATAACGTTCGCTGGCTCTGAGGACTGGAGTGTTAGGATCACAGGTCCGTTAAGACTGTGAGTCATCGTACACAAGAAGACTTATTCTGATCATGGCACAATAGACTCAGCTCTGTCTCATAACCACAGCTTTCCTACTATTACAGCTGAAGGGATCAGCAAAGATCCTGTGTAGTTTTGTCTCCAGCCTTTTGTACACACATAGATTGCTTATTGTTGCACAGTCACCTCTGCTCTTCCCTTTGTCTGCATCATAGATAGCGGAGGTTGCAAGTTTGTGAGAACTATTCAGCTTTTCAGTTTGTTTTTATGCCCTGGGATGAAATTCTGCCTTGAATGAAATATGGTTACATTTTTGCTGTTAGTGTGAGATTATTTTCCTGGGTTTCAGAAAATGCAGCTGAAGTGATTTTATGGCTGATGTATCACTGTAAGAAAATGTTTGCTTTTGATAAACAGCAAAATAAAAAAAAAAGTTGGGAGATAAAATATAAAGCTTCTGCTTAAAAGCAATTTATGTCTAGAATTGTATTCATTTGTTCTTACAACCAGTGCAGGGTCTGTGCTTTGTTGTACAGTGAGTCAGTCTTACATGGCTTTGTGTTCCCCATTTGTCACTACAAAATTCTTGTAAAAGTAATCATTTTCTATAAATAGCTGTCAGTATTTATTTTCCTATTTGTATTCTCTGCCACATCCTGTAAACTTGTGGTCCTATCACATTTCATGAAATAACAAGGTCCTTGATATCTTGGGGTCTTAAAACCTTGTGAGTTGCAGGACAGTTATGTGTTTGGTATGGAACATAAAAGCAGGATAATGGAATTGTTTAACAAATATTTTTTGAAACCATAGGGGAAAATCACAATAATTTGACAACAAAACAAAACAAAATATTTTCTGTTTTTTATAGTTAATATTTTGCCTCCAATAACAATCTTCACTGCTGACTTAAACTGGATATGAGACCAGATATTGAATTCCCTATGATAGCTTTATGTATACATGCGGGAAAAACTCTTTAATGCACTCTCAGTATTCATATTTGTCTAATTGCTATGTTATTAACTTATTTGTAGTTTCTTATATGGCTCCCCTAGAGGCTGCAGGGCTTAGATAGTTTCTTATACGGCTCCCCTAGAGGCTGCAGGGCTTAGATAGTTTCTTATACGGCTCCCCTAGAGGCTGAAGGGCTTAGATAGTTTCTTATACGGCTCCCATAGAGGCTGCAGGGCTTAGATAGTTTCTTATACGGCTCCCCTAGAGGCTGCAGGGCTTAGATAGTTTCTTATACGGCTCCCCTAGAGGCTGCAGGGCTTAGATAGTTTCTTATGCGGCTCCCCTAGAGGCTGGAGGGCTTAGATTGTTTCTTATATGGCTCCCCTAGAGGCTGCAGGGCTTAGATAGTTTCTTATATGGCTCCCTTAGAGGCTGCAGGGCTTAGATAGTTTCTTAAACGGCTCTCTAGAGGCTGCAGGGCTTAGATAGTTTGTTATACGGCTCCCTTAGAGGCTGCAGGGCTTAGATAGTTTCTTATACGGCTCCCTTAGAGGCTGGAGGGCTTAGATAGTTTCTTTTACGGCTCCCCTAGAGGCTGCAGGGCTTAGATAGTTTCTTATATGGCTCCCTTAGAGGCTGCAGGGCTTAGATAGTTTCTTAAACGGCTCCCCTAGAGGCTGGAGGGCTTAGAGCAATAATCAGAACCTCCGCTGCTATGTGCAGGAATTTATTAATATAAATCCCTAAATGGCCTCTTTAAAAAAGATGAAACACTTTTTATAAAGTTTATGACTAATTTGGCAATAATCTAAAGAATTCTCGCAAGAGCCTTTTTGAGTCATGGTACCATTTTTAAATTGTAAATGACTTACAAAAAACATTACAAATATTTTTCCTTTTAACTACTTAAAGGGACAGTTTAGTCAAAATTAAACTTTAATGAATCAGATAGGGCAGCAACTTTCCATTTTACTTTTATCATCAAATTTGCTTTGCTCTCTTGTTATTCTTTTTTGAAAGCTAAACCTAGGTAGGCTCAAACTGATTTTAAAACTGTTGAAAACCGCCTCTATCTAAGTGTATTTTGACAGTTAGATAGTGCTAGTCCATGTGTTCCATATAGATAGCACTGTGCTCACTCCCATGAAGTTATTTATGAGTCAGCACTGATTGGCTAAAATGCAAGTCTGTCAAAAGAACTGAAATAAGGGGGCAGTGTGCAGAGGCTTAGATACAAGGTAATCACAGAGGTAAAACGTGTATTATTATAACTGAGATAAGGGGCAGTCTGCAGAGGCTTAGATACAAGGTAATCACAGAGGTAAAAAGTATATTAATATAACTGAGATAAGGGGCAGTCTGCAGAGGTTTAGATACAAGGTAATCACAGAGGTAAAAAGTATATTAATATAACTGAGATAAGGGGCAGTCTGCAGAGGTTTAGATACAAGGTAATCACAGAGGTAAACAGTATATTCAAAACTGCTGACATCAATGTTTGAAGGCCGTCTCGCGAGAAGTGTGTTACTACAAAACAGCATTGCCACCTACATTGAATGTGTAATGTAAATGACCCCTTTTTGCCAATACAATTTACATGAATCAAGAGAATCAAATCCCCCTTTTGTCACAATACAAGAGTGGAATCATGACATCATCGATACACCCATAGGAGCTAGAGAATTGTGGGTATATGGTAGATGTACTGTATATACAATGTTTCCCAGATGTGTATTGTGTTGTTTAATGCTATAATATATACATAAAGTATTGTCATGATTGTAAAAATCAAATATTTTGCCTTTGACATGTTTTTTTTAGATGAAGATATTGATATTTCATAGATGCCCGTAGCCAAGACTTCAGTTTTATTTATGTATTGCTGAGTTCTCACTGTTCTAAACATAATATTGCGTGTTATTAATAAAAAACATGTTTGTTACATGCATTCCGTGTGACCTTTAATGCCGAAACATTGCCGTGTGTGATATTCCAGGCGCTGCCCTCCATGTTAGACGAACCTTATCAACTAATAAAAAAAAAAAAGCGCTTCAATATTGTAGTAACTCAGGGTAAAATCCCACAGGTGATGAAACCCCCTTTGTGCACAAACCTCACAGAGTAGCAGCACTTATCGCAAAGGGCAAAATAGTGCAGTCTGGCTTTCTTAAGAGCTCCCAGCTAGCTCACACCGGTAACTGTCAGCAGTCAATCTATCACCAAATCCCACAATAAACACCAATTACCATACAGGATTAGTGACAGGCTGGGTAAATAGATGAAGCTTGACTTGTGGTTAAAACCAAATAAAAGCTGGATGCGTTTCGCAAGTACACCTTGCTTTCTCAAGCAGCTCTTGTAAGCTAGCTGGGGAGCGTTTAAGGACCCAGCCCCTTAAGCAGCTCTTGTAAGCTAGATGGGGAGCATTTAAGGACCCAGACCCTCAAGCAGCTCTTGTAAGCTAGCTGGGGAGCGTTTAAGGACCCAAACCCTCAAGCAGCTCTTGTAAGCTAGCTGGGGAGCATTTAAGGACCCAGACCCTCAAACAGCTCTTGTAAGCTAGCTGGGAAGCTTTTAAGGACCCTCAAGCAGCTCTTGTAAGCTAGCTGGGAAGCGTTTAAGGACCCAGACCCTCAAGCAGCTCTTGTAAGCTAGCTGGGAAGCGTTTAAGGACCCAGACCCTCAAGCAGCTCTTGTAAGCTAGCTGGGGAGCATTTAAGGACCCAGACCCTCAAGCAGCTCTTGTAAGCTAGCTGGGGATCGTTTAAGGACCCAGACCCTCAAGCAGCTCTAGTAAGCTAGCTGGGGAGCGTTTAAGGACCCAGACCATCAAGCAGCTCTTGTAAGCTAGCTGGGGAGCGTTTAAGGACCCAGACCATCAAGCAGCTCTTGTAAGCTAGCTGGGGAGCGTTTAAGGACCCAGACCCTCAAGCAGCTCTTGAGTGTAAGCTAGCTGGGGAGCGTTTCAGGACCCAGACTGCACTATTTTGCACTTTGCTATAAGTGCTGCTATTCTGTGAGTATTGTGCACAAAGGGGGATTCATCACCTGTGGGATTTTACCCTGAGTTACGCCATTCTTTTTTTTCTTTTTTTTAATAGCATCCAGATATATGGCATTCTCTGAAGAGCTGACCATGGCATCTGATCATCCAGGATTTTTCACCTGCCTGACAGTGGTGCCTTTGTGTTACTTGGTATCATTATTCTTATAGTGTGACTGAGTTTTCTTTATTTGTTTTTTTTCTTATCAACCATGCTAGAATTTCAAACGTGAGAAGAAATCTAGAGGATGATAAAGTGAAACAGAATTTACAGATGAATCATTTAAAATGTCACTACATAATTTTTTGTTTTCTCGAACACCATCTATGAACACTGTTATAGCCCCCTCCGCCGAGATCGAGTGGCAATATGGGCAGACTATTGCTAAACCTACAATCCTGATTATTTCTTATGTGAGACACATCACCATTTGTCAGAACTGAATGGTTCAGCCCACTTTATTGGAATATATTGCCAGACCCATGGACTGTGAGATTGGCGAGGCCAAAAAAGCAATTTCCCCTCTACACTATTAACCCCATAAACTGCCACACCCCCACCACAATAAACTCCCTACTCTATTAACCCCTAAACCACCATTAACCTAATGCAAAATACCGCCTAACCTTTTAACCCCTAACTGCCACAACCCCCATCACAAAATACACCTACACTACCTAACCCCCTAACAGCTAACCCACCCCAAGCTAACCCTAACCTAAGACCCCATAAGTTACAAAAAATATCAAATATACCAAAAGTAAAACCCACCAATAAAAGCCCTATACTAAAGCTAAAGTGCCCTTTAATAAAAAAAATCCCTCCCTAAAAAAACTATAATAAAAAAACCTACTTGAAAAGCATTTGTCAGGCAGTGCTCTCGTTGATGTAATCACAGCTATTTTGCCCCCATCCCACCAAAAAAATATCTTTAAAAAAACCTACTAAATAATAGCCCTAAAAAGAGCATTTGTCAGGCAGTCAAGGATCCACCTCTCAAGCAGCTCTTGTAAGCTAGCTGGGGAGCGTTTAAGGACCCAGACCCTTAAGCAGCTCTTGTAAGCTAGATGGGGAGCATTTAAGGACCCAGACCCTCAAGCAGCTCTTGTAAGCTAGCTGGGGAGCGTTTAAGGACCCAGACACTCAAGCAGCTCTTGTAAGCTAGCTGGGGAGCGTTTAAGGACCCAGACACTCAAGCAGCTCTTGTAAGCTAGCTGGGAGGCATTTAAGGACCCTCAAGCAGCTCTTGTAAGCTAGCTGGGAAGCGTTTAAGGACCCAGACCCTCAAGCAGCTCTTGTAAGCTAGCTGGGAAGCGTTTAAGGACCCAGACCCTCAAGCAGCTCTTGTAAGCTAGCTGGGGAGCGTTTAAGGACCCAGACCCTCAAGCAGCTCTTGTAAGCTAGCTGGGGAGCGTTTAAGGACCCAGACCCTCAAGCAGCTCTTGTAAGCTAGCTGGGGAGCTTTAAGGACCCAGACCCTCAAGCAGCTCTAGTAAGGTAGCTGGGGAGCGTTTAAGGATCCAGACCCTCAAGCAGCTCTTGTAAGCTAGCTGGGGAGTGTTTAAGGACCCAGACCATCAAGCAGCTCTTGTAAGCTAGCTGGAGAGCGTTTAAGGACCCAGACCCTCAAGCAGCTCTTGCAAGCTAGCTGGAGAGCGTTTAAGGACCCAGACCCTCAAGCAGCTCTTGTAAGCTAGCTGGGGAGCGTTTAAGGACCCAGACCCTCAAGCAGCTCTTGAGTGTAAGCTAGCTGTCGAGTGTTTCAGGACCCAGACTGCACTATTTTGCACTTTGCTATAAGTGCTGCTATTCTGTGAGTATTGTGCACAAAGGGGGATTCATCACCTGTGGGATTTTACCCTGAGTTACGCCATTGGAGCGCCTTCTTTTTTTTCTTTTTTTTTTTATAACATCCAGATATATGGCATTCTCTGAAGAGCTGACCATGGCATCTGATCATCCAGGATTTTTCACCTGCCTGACAGTGGTGCCTCTGTGTTACTTGGTATCATTATTCTTATAGTGTGACTGAGTTTTCTTTATTTGTTTTTTTTTCTTATCAACCATGCCAGAATTTCAAACGTGAGAAGAAATCTAGAGGATGATAAAGTGAAACAGAATTTACAGATGAATCATTTAAAATGTCACTACATAATTTTTTGTTTTCTCGAACACCATCTATGAACACTGTTATAGCCCCC
Source organism: Bombina bombina (assembly GCF_027579735.1). Classification (NCBI taxonomy): domain Eukaryota; kingdom Metazoa; phylum Chordata; class Amphibia; order Anura; family Bombinatoridae; genus Bombina; species Bombina bombina. The sequence continues at coordinate 22,519,577 of NC_069504.1, read as the reverse complement.
TCCGCCGAGATCGAGTGGAAATATGGGCAGACTATTGCTAAACCTACAATCCTGATTATTTCTTATGTGAGACACATCACCATTTGTCGGAACCGAATGGTTCAGCCCACTTTATTGAAATATATTTCCAGACCCACGGACTGTGAGATTGGCGAGGCCAAAAAAGCAATTTCTCGTGGGTCTGATGATGTTTTGAATATCGGGACCTTAGGGCCTAATGATAAAAGAATCTCATTGGAGAGAAATTGTAGTGCGAAAAGTGCGCTCGTATTACAGTTTGAAAGTAAATGCAATTGTTCAAACGCAATAACATTTTGTGCTCAAACTTTTTACGCACAAGTAAATTTGTGTTAAAAGTTTGGGCTGAAAAAAAAATTGCACTAAACCAAACAAAAAAAATGTTTCCCCCTACACTATCCACCCCTCTACACTATTAACCCCATAAACTGCCACACCCCCACCACAATAAACTCCCTACTCTATTAACCCCTAAACCACCATTAACCTAATGCAAAATACCGCCTAACCTTTTAACCACTAACTGCCACAACCCCCCATCACAAAATACACCTACACTACCTAACCCCCTAACAGCTAACCCACCCCAAGCTAACCCTAACCTAAGACCCCATAAGTTACAAAAAATATCAAATATACCAAAAGTAAAACCCACCACAAAAGCTCTATACTAAAGCTAAAGTGCCCTTTAATAAAAAAAAATCCCCCCCTAAAAAAACTATAATAAAAAAAAACCTACTTGAAAAGCATTTGTCAGGCAGTGCTCTCGTTGATGTAATCACAGCTATTTTGCCCCCATCCCACCAAATTAAAAACCTACTAAATAATAGCCCTAAAAAGAGCATTTGTCAGGCAGTGCTCTGAAGTTATTTAGCTCTTTTGCAACAAAAATGCAATCTTTGGGGGAACTTCCGTGCGGCGGCCATGACAGGTCGCAAGAGTGTTAGTCTCTTCAGACTACAGCACTAATCTATTTAAAATCTTCATCCTAACACTACATCGTGCAACGTGTTTGATCAAGGATCCACCTCTAAAGCAAGCTCTCTCACACAATACCACTATTTTTGGTCTTACTATCAAACCCAGCATGCCGGAACAACACAAAGGTTGCGGCCTACCACCTAACACCCCCCCCGGTGGGACACCTCGGTGATCCTATCGTTAACAGACAATGATTCCCCGCAAGGTACTGCTAGACCACACTCTGTGAGCAGACAACGCAATCAAGCTCATTACATATGCCTAACGTCTATTACTGAGCTTTTATGATGGAGATCCCTGAGCATTTCTTTAAGGAACTATGCCGCTTACTTGCCAGACATCATGAGGCTATGAAGGACACATTGATCACAGCGTTCCAGAGCAGTGGCGCTAGTCCTGTTCAACAACCCAACCAATTCAGACCCCGTGGAGCAAGATTTTAGGGTGGTGACGTTTTGGGGCCCTGACAAACCTGAACCCCCGAGATGCAGAACCTGCACTCTACAGTGATGGGAGACCGATGAGGCAAACAAAATTTGAGATAGTGGGCTACACTGCTTCCTCCCAAGCCTCCGATTCCGCATCCGAAATGAGCCAGCAAGTCTCATCTAAGAACCAGGAGACCATCACCTATACCAAGCAAGCCCTTCCAGGGGAAAAAACTGACCATGGAGATGAACATCTGCAGGTTGCGTGGCTCCCTATAGCTGCATCAGGGTTTATTGAGACCATCCACGCAGCTTTACAGTTCCCTAAGTGGGATCCGGGTGGTTTACCGCCCTTGGACGCAACTGCAAAATAAGTTTGACATTCGGGGCTAGGAGGTTGCTTAGAGGCAAGTACTTTATTATTGTTTTCAATGTTTACCGCTGCAGTTGGCAGATAGAGGTCGTACTGCTGGGTTGCTCCATGAAACAGACTTTATGCTTTACCACTACCAGCAGGCTGCATGCTTGACCATTTCCCTTCTCCGACATATTGCTCAGCTTTCTAGATATCAGCTGATGTGTACAAGTGTGTGGACACTAACCGTATACTAATAATTGTTTATAATGTTTTTCTTCATAAGTGCTAGATTTATCTTTGCAAGCCTGAAACCTACAGCCCAATTATGTCTGTAATTAGTTCTACCTTAATCAGCACTGTTGTAGTATATTACTTATTGTGGCACTTTGAAGCCGAATTGTAATGCTATTCTTTATTTTACCATTATAGCCCTGCAGGTTACCGTTGCAGTTTCCACTTACACTGCCGCACTCACCATGTAGGCTGGCCCTGCTGTGCTGGTGCCTATGGGGGTAGATTAAAAGAGATTAGCCAACTTTGCTTATTAAATTGCTAGTGAATGCTGATCGTACCCGCAGAGCAAAGCAACTTAACGTGAGCTTTTACACACATAGCTTGAATTAATGGCATGATTAGGTTAGCCTACCTAACACCTGGTCTGACTTGTTCCCACACAGTTAGAATCTCAGTTAATTCTCAAGTAAATATAGCCAACTTACTACTAGTCTACACACTGTCAGTATGGCCTACGGTATTTTTTAGTGCACTACTTAGCCTAGCAAACTTATAACTCCTTATTGGCATTTGTGCACCACTATAACCCTCTTCAGCCTAGCTACACAGCAAATACGTGATTTACCAAATTGGCATTGCCTGACGGACACAGAATAGCATATTAAGCCCAGCACACTTCAGTTCTAGATCTACCATGTAAGCCTTATCTCATGTATTATATACTTAAAATGGCCTCAGTATGCCCCCTGTGTAATTATATCACTCTAGCTCTTCATTAGCCTTTTCCCCTTTGTTTTTTATGGTAAGAGGGACCTCCTAGTTCTGACTTTGACTTTGGTTATCTCTTATTTGAATGGTAGATCTTTGAGCCTATTTAAAATCACAAAATATGAAACCTGAGGTAAACATAATAAGATCCATGAGAGGTCTTTTCTCCTGCAGACAGCCTCCTGTTAAAGCAAATTTTCACTTGATTTGGGGTCCAATTAGTGGCCCTTTAACTGAGAGGGGAGACTTAAACTTTCCAAAAGCATATTTGTATTATTTCTTTATTTGGCACATTAGTTACTCTGTTGTAATTGACTTTGCCTACATTGCCTGTATTCATAGTATATTTTCTGTATGATGAGCTCTGTAAGATGTTTTATTTAACAGCAATTATGGAATGCCTTAACACTTTCTCTGTATGCCAAAACTTACCTCAATTAAAAAAACAAAAACAAATAAAAACAATCTTTAAAAAATACTTATCTATAAACCCTATCCTAAAAAAGTATCTAAAAAAATGCATTGAAAAGAGCATCAGTGATTAAACATACTTCAGTTTTTCTCTGTGGAGAGCACAACTGGGCTAAAAGAGGCTGTGAATACAAACTTTGGGGTTTAGCGTTTTTGGGGGGGTTTAGTAGTAGGTGTTTTGGGGTTATTATTATTTTTTATTTTTTGTAGGATAGGTTTTTTATTTTGCAAAAGAACTACATCACTTATGCCTTTTTCAGGGCATTTTTTTGGATAGGTTTTTTTTTGTTATTTTTTTTAATGCAAAAGCGCTTAATCACTGATGCCCCTTTTTCAAGGAATTTTTTTAGGATTTTTTTTAATTTAGTTTTTTTTTTACTTAGGTTTTTTGGATAGGGTTTTTTTTTTTGTTATCACTGGTTCCCTTTTTCAGGGCATTTTTTAAGACAATTGGTTTTTTTTTTATTAGATTTATTATTTAGTTTAGAGTTGTTTTTTAATGCATAAGAGGTAATTGAATGTTGCTCCCGGTTTCTGAATGCTACTTTCATTTTTGAATGTTCATAATTAGACTGAATATCCACATTCAAATTTTTGAATATAACATTCGATTTAACAAATAGTATTAAGAAGTTCAATAGTTCATGTGGTAAGGAATTTAGTAAATTGTTACATAATAGATTTCTAATATTACATTATTAAAAAATACATTATACTATTAAATTAAACAAATGTTAGAATGTTGTACAAACATTCCGAATTCGATATGAACGAATGAATGTGTTAAAATTTGTTTCATTTTTCGAATGTTGCAAAACATTCGCCCATCCCTAGCGGTGGAGGTACTTTACTTTTTTAGTATAGTGTTTTTTTTAGGCAAAAGAGCTGTGATGGCTTCAACAAGGGCATAACCGACGAATATGTGTGTCTATATTTAATATCTCTCTCTCTTTCTATATATATATATAAATAATTTGTTTCATATTTTAATTATGTTTAGTTTAGCATTTCCCATTTAATAATCTGCACCTACTGATTATGAAAGTACTTTATTGTATTTCGCCCGCAGGCTGCAGTTGGGAATTTGTGAGGCAGAAGATTTTGTCAGCTGAGACCTCGTCTAGCACAATGTGGCGATGGGACATTTTCCCTCTCATCAAGCTTTTATGCCAGCCAACATGCTGTACACGGAGATTACACACCTAACCGAGACGTCAAACAAGTGTTTTTTTCTTTCTGTGACATTGTCATTACTGGTTCACAGCGTAGCGGCGTGCTATCATAAGGGACTCTAACACTCATTGTAAATGTCGTGAAATCAGATTACCGATGTATTCAATGAGCTAATTGTGCAGAAATACACAGTGATAAGAGATTAATTACAGTTCAATGAACACACAAAAAACTGAAATAAAAAAGTACACATGGCAAAATAATGTGAAAGGGAATATAATCCAACACAGCATTATGCAAATACAGATTTTAATATAATTCTGTAATCACTGAGAGGAAAATTATAATTTTATAAACTTGTGGCAAAAATGATATTAGGAGAAGAGTATAAATATACTGAATATGATGTGACCATAGGAAACTTTGTGCTATTACTGAGCTAAAATGTAACAACCTTATAATTGAACCTGACAAGCGATGTAATTGTAATTTTTTTCATTGTCTCTCTACATTGTTTTGCAAGTAAAAATAACATTAGTACAAGGTGCAGAGTACTGGGATTGTTTTTCATTAAATAATGTTATGCATACTTAGTGAGCTATCTAGGGCATGAGCCCAACAGGCACAGAAACATTTAATTGGTCGGGTCAACAAATCGCATTGCTCTTTTCAAGGTAGATTTTAAAAGACATCAAACACCTTTTTGAAAAAAAAAAAGAATAAAGATAAAGTCCAATAAAATATTGATAGTTTCATAAAAGAAGAACTTAAAATACACACCGCTCGGTTGTTTTCCACCTCTGTAACAGCTGAGGATTGTCATGGGCTCGCTACCAGCCAACCCATAGCTGATACAGGAGTATGCATGGGAACCGGGTCAGACCGTACAATTCTAAAAAGCTTTACAATTTACTTCTATTATATCATTTGCTTGTTCTCTTAGTGTCCTGTGTTGAAAAGCATATCTAGATAGGCTCAGGAGCAGATATGCACTGCTGGGACCTATCTGCTCACTGGTGGCTTTGCATATATGCCTTTTTTTATTAGTTTACCAGATGTGCTCTGCTAGCTCCCACTGCTGCTACCAATTTAAACAAAGGATACCAAGAGAATAAAGCATCTAAATCATGAAATAAAAAGGTTGTGTTTAATGTGCTGAGAGTTCAAACCCTCACATGGGGACAAAGCACACAGGTAGAATTTATATTGCAATGTAGGAGTCTCCACATATAGAGCCTGCATAGTTACATAACCATCTCTCCAGATAAAGCTAATTGAGAGACGTTACTGTAGTGACATAACCATCTCTCCAGATAAAACTAATTGAGAGATGTTACTGTAGTGACATAATCAGCTCTCCAGATAAAGCTAATTGAGATACGTTACTGTAGTGACATAACCATCTCTCCAGATAAAACTAATTGAGAGATGTTACTGTAGTGACATAATCAGCTCTCCAGATAAAGCTAATTGAGATACGTTGCTATAGTGACATAACCAGCTCTCCAGATAAAGCTAATTGAGAGACGTTACTGTAGTGACATAACCAGTTCTCCAGATAAAGCTAATTGAGAGACGTTACTGTAGTGACATAACCAGCTCTCCAGATAAAGCTAATTGAGAGACGTTACTGTAGTGACATAACCAGCTCTCCAGATAAAGCTAATTGAGAGATGTTACTGTAGTTACATAACCATCTCTCCAGATAAAGCTAATTGAGAGATGTTACTGTAGTGACATAACCAGCTCTCCAGATAAAACTAATTGAGAGACGTTACTGTAGTTACATAACCATCTCTCCAGATAAAGCTAATTGAGAGACGTTACTGTAGTGACATAACCAGCTCTTCAGATTAAACTAATTGAGAGACGTTACTGTAGTTACATAATCAGCTCTCCAGATAAAGCTAATTGAGAGATGTTACTGTAGTGACATAACCATCTCTCCAGATAAAACTAATTGAGAGATGTTTCTGTAGTGACATAACCAGCTCTCCAGATAAAACTAATTGAGAGACGTTACTGTAGTTACATAACCATCTCTCCAGATAAAGCTAATTGAGAGACGTTACTGTAGTGACATAACCAGCTCTTCAGATTAAACTAATTGAGAGACGTTACTGTAGTTACATAATCAGCTCTCCAGATAAAGCTAATTGAGAGACGTTACTGTAGTGACATAACCATCTCTCCAGATAAAACTAATTGAGATATGTTTCTGTAGTGACATAACCAGCTCTCCAGATAAAGCTAATTGAGAGACGTTGCTTTAGTGACATAACCAGCTCTCCAGATAAAGCTAATTGAGAGACATTACTGTAGTGACATGACCAGCTCTCCAGATAAAGCTAATTGAGAGACATTACTGTAATGACATAACCATCTCTCCAGATAAAGCTGATTGAGAGAGGTTCCTGTAGTGACATAACCAGCTCTCCAGATAAAGCTAATTGAGAGATGTTACTGTAGTGACATAACCAGCTCTCCAGATAAATCTAATTGAGAGATGTTACTGTAGTGACATAACCAGCTCTCCAGATAAAGCTAATTGAGAGAAGTTACTGTAGTGACATAACCAGCTCTCCCGATAAAGCTAATTGAGAGACGTTACTGTAGGGACATAACCAGCTCTCCCGATAAAACTAATTGAGAGACGTCACTGTAGTGACATAACCAGCTCTCCAGATAAAGCTAATTGAGAGACGTTACTGTAGTGACATAACCAGCTCTTCAGATAAAACTTATTGAGAGACATTACTGTAGTGACATAACCAGCTCTCCCGATAAAACTAATTGAGAGACGTCACTGTAGTGACATAACCATCTCTTCAGATAAAGCTAATTGAGAGACGTTACTGTAGTGACATAACCAGCTCTCCAGATAAAGCTAATTGAGAGACGTTACTGTAGTGACATAACCAGCTCTCCAGATAAAGCTAATTGAGAGACGTTACTGTAGTGACATAACCATCTGTCCAGATAAAGCTAATTGAGAGACGTTACTATAGTGACATAACCATCTCTCCAGATAAAGCTAATTGAGAGACGTTACTGTAGTGACATAACCAGCTCTCCAGATAAAGCTAATTGAGAGACGTTACTGTAGTGACATAACCAGCTCTCCAGATAAAGCTAATTGAGAGACGTTACAGTAGTGACATAACCAGCTCTCCAGATAAAGCTAATTGTGAGACGTTACTGTAGTTACATAACCAGCTCTCCAGATAAAGCTAATTGAGAGACGTTACTGTAGTGACATAACCAGCTCTCCAGATAAAACTAATTGAGAGACGTTACTGTAGTGACATAACCAGCTCTCCAGCTAAAACTAATTGAGAGACATTACTGTAGTGACATAACCAGCTCTCCAGATAAAACTAATTGAGAGACGTCACTGTAGTGACATAATCAGCTCTCCAGATAAAGCTAATTGAGAGATGTTACTGTAGTTACATAACCAGCTCTCCAGATAAAGCTAATTGAGAGACGTTGCTGTAGTTACATGACCAGCTCTCCAGATAAAGCTAATTTAGAGACGTTACTGTAGTGACATAACCAGCTCTCCAGATAAAGCTAATTGGGAGACATTACTGTAGTGACATAACCAGCTCTCCAGATAAAGATAATTGAGAGACATTACTGTAGTGACATAACCAGCTCTCCAGATAAAGATAATTGAGAGACATTACTGTAGTGACATAACCAGCTCTCCAGATAAAGCTAATTGATAGACATTACTGTAGTGACATAACCAGCTCTTCAGATAAAACTAATTGAGAGACGTTGCTGTAGTGACATAACCAGCTCTCCAGATAAAGCTAATTGAGAGACATTACTGTAGTGACATAACCAGCTCTCCAGATAAACATAATTGAGAGACATTACTGTAGTGACATAACAAGCTCTCAAGATAAAGATAATTGAGAGACGTTACTGTAGTGACATAACCAGCTATCCAGATAAAACTATATGAGAGACGTTGCTGTAGTGACATAACCAGCTCTCCAGATAAAACTAATTGAAAGACGTTGCTGTAGTGACGTAACCAGCACTCCAGATAAAACAAATAGAGAGACGTTTCTGTAGTGACATAACCAGCTCTCCAGATAAAACTAATTGAGAGACGTTACTGTAGTGACATAACCAGCTCTCCAGATAAAGCTAATTGAGAGACATTACTGTAGTGACATAACCAGCTCTCCAGATAAAACTAATTGAGAGACGTTGCTGTAGTGACATAACCAGCTCTCCAGATAAAACTAATTGAAAGATGTTGCTGTAGTGACATAACTAGCTCTCCAGATAAAACTAATTGAGAGACTTTGCTGTAGTGACATAACCAGCTCTCCAGATAAAGCTAATTGAGAGACGTTACTGTAGTGATATAACCAGCTCTCCAGATAAAGCTAATTGAGAGACATTACTGTAGTGACATAACCAGTTCTCCAGATAAAGCTAATTGAGAGACGTTACAGTAGTGACATAACCAGCTCTCCAGATAAAGCTAATTGAGAGACATTACTGTACTTACATAACCAGCTCTCCAGATAAAGCTAATTGAGAGACGTTACTGTAGTGACATAACCAGCTCTCCAGATAAAACTAATTGAGATACGTTACTGTAGTGACAAAACCAGCTCTCCAGATAAAACTAATTGAGAGACGTTACTGTAGTGACATAACCAGCTCTCCAGATAAAACTAATTGAGAGACGTCACTGTAGTGACATAATCAGCTCTCCAGATAAAGCTAATTGAGAGATGTTACTGTAGTTACATAACCAGCTCTCCAGATAAAGCTAATTGAGAGACGTTGCTGTAGTTACATGACCAGCTCTCCAGATAAAGCTAATTTAGAGACGTTACTGTAGTGACATAACCAGCTCTCCAGATAAAGCTAATTGGGAGACATTACTGTAGTGACATAACCAGCTCTCCAGATAAAGATAATTGAGAGACATTACTGTAGTGACATAACCAGCTCTCCAGATAAAGCTAATTGAGAGACATTACTGTAGTGACATAACCAGCTCTCCAGATAAAGCTAATTGATAGACATTACTGTAGTGACATAACCAGCTCTTCAGATAAAACTAATTGAGAGACGTTGCTGTAGTGACATAACCAGCTCTCCAGATAAAGCTAATTGAGAGACATTACTGTAGTGACATAACCATCTCTCCAGATAAACATAATTGAGAGACATTACTGTAGTGACATAACAAGCTCTCAAGATAAAGATAATTGAGAGACGTTACTGTAGTGACATAACCAGCACTCCAGATAAAGATAATTGAGAGACGTTACTGTAGTGACATAACCAGCACTCCAGATAAAACTAATTGAGAGACGTTTCTGTAGTGACATAACCAGCTCTCCAGATAAAGCTAATTGAGAGACGTTACTGTAGTGACATAACCAGCTCTCCAGATAAATCTTATTGAGAGACAATACTGTAGTGACATAACCAGCTCTCCAGATAAAGCTAATTGAGAGAAATTACTGTAGTGACATAACAAGCTCTCCGGATAAAGATAATTGAGAGACGTTACTGTAGTGACATAACCAGCACTCCAGATAAAACTAATTGAGAGACATTTCTGTAGTGACATAACCAGCTATCCAGATAAAACTAATTGAGAGACGTTGCTGTAGTGACATAAACAGCTCTCCAGATAAAATTAATTGAAAGACGTTGCTGTAGTGACGCAACCAGCACTCCAGATAAAACTAATAGAGAGACGTTTCTGTAGTGACATAACCAGCTCTCCAGATAAAACTAATTGAGAGACGTTACTGTAGTGACATAACCAGCTCTCCAGATAAAACTAATTGAGAGACGTTGCTGTAGTGACATAACCAGCTCTCCAGATAAAGCTAATTGAAAGATGTTGCTGTAGTGACATAACTAGCTTTCCAGATAAAACTAATTGAGAGACTTTACTGTAGTGACATAACCAGCTCTCCAGATAAAACTAATTAAGAGATGTTACTGTAGTGACATAACCAGCTCTCCAGATAAAGCTAATTGATTGACGTTACTGTAGTGACATAACCAGATCTCCAGATAAAACTAATTGAGAGACGTTACTGTAGTGACATAACCAGCTCTCCAGATAAAACTAATTGAGAGACGTTACTGTAGTGACATAACCAGCTCTCCAGATAAAGCTAATTGAGAGACGTACCTGTAGTGACATTACCAGCTCTCCAGATAAAGATAATTGAGTGACGTTGCTGTAGTGACATAACCAGACCTCCAGATAAAACTAATTGAGAGACGTTACTGTAGAGACATAACCAGCTCACCAGATAAAACTAAGTGAGAGACATTACTGTAGTGACATAACCAGCTCTCCAGATAAAGCTAATTGATTGACGTTACTGTAGTGACATAACCAGATCTCCAGATAAAACTAATTGAGAGACGTTACTGTAGTGACATAACCAGCTCTCCAGATAAAACTAATTGAGAGACGTTACTGTAGTGACATAACCAGCCCTCCAGATAAAGCTAATTGATTGACGTTACTGTAGTGACATAACCAGATCTCCAGATAAAACTAATTGAGAGACGTTACTGTAGTGACATAACCAGCTCTCCAGATAAAACTAATTGAGAGACGTTACTGTAGTGACATAACCAGCCCTCCAGATAAAGCTAATTGAGAGACGTAACTGTAGTGACATAACCAGCTCTCCAGATAAAGATAATTGAGTGACGTTGCTGTAGTGACATAACCAGCCCTCCAGATAAAACTAATTGAGAGACGTTACTGTAGAGACATAACCAGCTCACCAGATAAAACTAAGTGATAGATATTACTGTAGTTACATAACCAGCTCTCCAGATAAAGCTAATTGAGAGAAGTTACTGTAGTTACATAACCAGCTCTCCAGATAAAGCTAATTGAGAGACGTTTCTGTAGTGACATAACCAGCTCTTCAGATAAAGCTAATTGAGAGACATTACTGCAGTGACATAACCAGCTCTCCAGATAAAGCTAATTGAGAGATGTTACTGTAGTTACATAACCAGCTCTCCAGATAAAGCTAATTGAGAGACGTTGCTGTAGTGACATAACCAGCTCTTCAGATAAAGCTAATTGAGAGACGTTACTGTAGTTACATAACCAGCTCTCCAGATAAAGCTAATTGAGAGACGTTGCTGTAGTTACATAACCAGCTCGCCAGATAAAACTAATTGAGAGACGTTGCTGTAGTGACATAAACAGCTCTCCAGATAAAACTAATTGATAGACGTTACTCTAGTGACATAACCAGCTCTCCAGATAAAGCTAATTGAGAGACGTTACTGTAGTGACATAACCAGCTCTCCAGATAAAGCTAATTGAGAGACATTACTGTAGTGACATAACCAGCTCTCCAGATAAAACTAATTGAGAGACGTTGCTGTAGTGACATAACCAGCTCTCCAGATAAAGCTAAATGAGAGACGTTACTGTAGTGACATAACCAGCTCTCCAGATAAAGCTAAATGAGAGATGTTACTGTAGTGACATAACCAGCTCTCCAGATAAAACTAATTGAGAGACATTACTGTAGTGACATAACCAGCTCTCCAGATAAAGATAATTAGGAGATGTTTCTGTAGTGACATAACCAGCTCTCCAGATAAAGCTAATTGGGAGATGTTACTGTAGTGACATAACCAGCTCTCCAGATAAAGCTAATTGGGAGATGTTTCTGTAGTGACATAACCAGCTCTCCAGATAAAGATAATTGAGAGATGTTACTGTAATGACATAACCAGCTCTCCAGATAAAACTAATTGAGAGACGTTACTGTAGTTACATAAACAGCTCTTCAGATTAAACTAATTGAGAGACGTTTCTGTAGTGACATAACCAGCTCTCCAGATAAAACTAATTGAGAGACGTTTCTGTAGTGACATAACCAGCTCTCCAGATAAAACTAATTGAGAAACGTTTCTGTAGTGACATAACCAGCTCTCCAGATAAAACTAATTGAGAGATGTTTCTGTAGTGACATAACCAGCTCTCCAGATAAAACTAATTGAGAAACGTTTCTGTAGTGACATAACTAGCTCTCCAGATAAAACTAATTGAGAGACGTTTCTGTAGTGACATAACCAGCTCTCCAGATAAAGCTAATTGGGAGATGTTTCTGTAGTGACATAACCAGCTCTCCAGATAAAACTAATTGGGAAATGTTTCTGTAGTGACATCACCAGCTCTCCAGATAAAACTAATTGAGAGACATTACTGTAGTGACATAACCAGCTCTTCAGATAAAGATAATTGGGAAATGTTTCTGTAGTGACATAACCAGCTCTCCAGATAAAGCTAATTGGGAGATGTTACTGTAGTGACATAACCAGCTCTCCAGATAAAGCTAATTGGGAGATGTTTCTGTAGTGACATAACCAGCTCTCCAGATAAAGATAATTGAGAGATGTTACTGTAGTGACATAACCAGCTCTCCAGATAAAGCTAATTGAGAGACGTTACTGTAGTGTCATAACCAGCTCTCCAGATAAAGATAATTGGGAGACGTTACTGTAGTTACATAACCAGCTCTCCAGATAAAACTAATTGAGAGACGTTACTGTAGTTACATAACCAGCTCTTCAGATTAAACTAATTGAGTGATGTTTCTGTAGTGACATAACCAGCTCTCCAGATAAAGCTAATTGGGAGTTGTTACTGTAGTTACATAACCAGCTCTCCAGATAAAACTAATTGAGAGACGTTACTGTAGTTACATAACCAGCTCTCCAGATAAAGCTAATTGAGAGACGTTACTGTAGTGACATAACCAGCTCTTCAGATTAAACTAATTGAGTGACGTTTCTGTAGTGACATAACCAGCCCTCCAGATAAAGCTAATTGGGAGACGTTACTGTAGTGACATAACCAGCTCTCCAGATAAAACTAATTGAGAGACATTACTGTAGTGACATAACCAGCTCTCCAGATAAAGATAATTGGGAGATGTTTCTGTAGTGACATAACCAGCTCTCCAGATAAAGCTAATTGGGAGATGTTACTGTAGTGACATAACCAGCTCTCCAGATAAAGCAAATTGGGAGATGTTTCTGTAGTGACATAACCAGCTCTCCAGATAAAGATAATTGAGAGATTTAACTGTAGTGACATAACCAGGTCTCCAGATAAAGCTAATTGAGAGACGTTACTGTAGTGACATAACCAGCTCTTCAGATTAAACTAATTGAGTGACGTTTCTGTAGTGACATAACCAGCTCTCAAGATAAAGCTAATTGGGAGACGTTACTTTAGTTACATAACCAGCTCTCCAGATAAAACTAATTGAGAGACGTTACTGTAGTTACATAACCAGCTCTCCAGATAAAACTAATTGAGAGACGTTTCTGTAGTGACATAACCAGCCCTCCAGATAAAGCTAATTGAGAGATGTAACTGTAGTGACATAACCAGCTCTCCAGATAAAACTAATTGAGAGACGTTACTGTAGAGACATTACCAGCTCTCCAGATATAGCTAATTGAGAGACTTTACTGCAGTGACATATCCAGCTCTCCAGATAAAGCTAATTGAGAGACTTTACTGTAGTGACATAACCAGCTCTCCAGAAAAAGCTAATTGAGAGATGTTACTGTAGTGACATAACCAGCTCTCCAGATAAAGCTGATTGAGAGACGTTACTGTAGTGACATAACCAGCTCTCCAGATAAAACTAATTGAGGGACGTTACTGTAGTGACATAACCAGCTCTCCAGATAAAACTAATTGAGAGACGTTACTGTAGTGACATAACCAGCTCTTCAGATAAAACTAATTGAGAGACGTTGCTGTAGTGACATAACCAGCTCTCCAGATAAAACTAATTGAGAGACGTTTCTGTAGTGACATAACCAGCTCTCCAGATGAAGCTAATTGAGATATGTTACTGTAGTGACATAATAAAGTAGTTTTCCAGCCTCCAGTCAAGTTAAAAAGACCTTTATTAATTTCTTACAGGGTCCATCACATCAACCAACAACGTTTCAAACCTATTTCAGGTTCTTAATCATGATATAGCTAATTGAGAGACTTTACTGCAGTGACATAACCAGCTCTCCAGATAAAGCTAATTGAGAGACGTTACTGTAGCGACGTAACCAGCTCTCCAGAAAAAGCTAATTGAGAGATGTTACTGTAGTGACATAACCAGCTCTCCAGATAAAGCTAATTGAGAGACGTTGCTGTAGTGACATAACCAGCTCTTCAGATAAAGCTAATTGAGAGACGTTACTGTAGTTACATAACCATCTCTCCAGATAAAGCTAATTGAGAGACGTTGCTGTAGTTACATAACCAGCTCTCCAGATAAAACTAATTGAGAGACGTTGCTGTAGTGACATAAACAGCTCTCCAGATAAAACTAATTGAGAGACGTTACTGTAGTGACATAACCAGCTCTCCAGATAAAGCTAATTGAGAGACGTTACTGTAGTGACATAACCAGCTCTCCAGATAAAGCTAATTGAGAGACGTTACTGTAGTGACATAACCAGCTCTCCAGATAAAACTAATTGAGAGACGTTGCTGTAGTGACATAACCAGCTCTCCAGATAAAGCAAAATGAGAGACGTTACTATAGTGACATAACCAGCTCTCCAGATAAAGCTAAATGAGAGACGTTACTGTAGTGACATAACCAGCTCTCCAGATAAAACTAATTGAGAGACATTACTGTAGTGACATAACCAGCTCTCCAGATCAAGATAATTGGGAGATGTTTCTGTAGTGACATAACCAGCTCTCCAGATAAAGCTATTTGGGAGATGTTACTGTAGTGACATAACCAGCTCTCCAGATAAAGCTAATTGGGAGATGTTTCTGTAGTGACATAACCAGCTCTCCAGATAAAGCTAATTGGGAGATGTTTCTGTAGTGACATAACCAGCCCTCCAGATAAAGCTAATTGAGAGACGTTACTGTAGTGACATAACCAGCTCTCCAGATAAAACTAATTGAGAGACATTACTGTAGTGACATAAACAGCTCTCCAGATAAAGCTAATTGAGAGATGTTTCGGTAGTGACATAACCAGCTCTCCAGATAAAGCTAATTGGGAGACGTTACTGTAGTTACATAACCAGCTCTCCAGATAAAACTAATTGAGAGACGTTACTGTAGTTACATAACCAGCTCTCCAGATATAGCTAATTGATTGAGACGTTACTGTAGTGACATAACCAGCTCTCCAGATAAAGCTAATTGAGAGACGTTGCTGTAGTGACATAACCAGCTCTTCAGATAAAGCTAATTGAGAGACGTTACTGTAGTTACATAACCAGCTGTCCAGATAAAGCTAATTGAGAGACGTTGCTGTAGTTACATAACCAGCTCTCCAGATAAAACTAATTGAGAGACTTTGCTGTAGTGACATAAACAGCTCTCCAGATAAAACTAATTGAGAGACGTTACTGTAGTGACATAACCAGCTCTCCAGATAAAGCTAATTGAGAGACGTTACTGTAGTGACATAACCAGCTCTCCAGATAAAGCTAATTGAGAGACGTTACTGTAGTGACATAACCAGCTCTCCAGATAAAACTAATTGAGAGACGTTGCTGTAGTGACATAACCAGCTCTCCAGATAAAGCTAAATGAGAGACGTTACTGTAGTGACATAACCAGCTCTCCAGATAAAGCTAAATGAGAGACGTTACTGTAGTGACATAACCAGCTCTCCAGATCAAGATAATTGGGAGATGTTTCTGTAGTGACATAACCAGCTCTCCAGATAAAGCTATTTGGGAGATGTTACCGTAGTGACATAACCAGCTCTCCAGATAAAGCTAATTGGGAGATGTTTCTATAGTGACATAACCAGCTCTCCAGATAAAGCTAATTGGGAGATGTTTCTGTAGTGACTTAACCAGCCCTCCAGATAAAGCTAATTGAGAGACGTTACTGTAGTGACATAACCAGCTCTCCAGATAAAACTAATTGAGAGACTTTACTGTAGTGACATAAACAGCTCTCCAGATAAAGCTAATTGAGAGATGTTTCTGTAGTGACATAACCAGCTCTCCAGATAAAGCTAATTGGGAGACGTTACTGTAGTTACATAACCAGCTCTCCAGATAAAACTAATTGAGAGACGTTACTGTAGTCACATAACCAGCTCTCCAGATAAAGCTAATTGAGAGACGTTACTGTAGTGACATAACCAGCTCTTCAGATTAAACTAATTGAGTGATTTTTCTGTAGTGACATAACCAGCCCTCCAGATAAAGCTAATTGGGAGACATTACTGTAGTGACATAACCAGCTCTCCAGATAAAGATAATTGGGAGATGTTTCTGTAGTGACATAACCAGCTCTCCAGATAAAGCTAATTGGGAGATGTTACTGTAGTGACATAACCAGCTCTCCAGATAATGCAAATTGGGAGATGTTTCTGTAGTGACATAACCAGCTCTCCAGAAAAAGATAATTGAGAGATGTTACTGTAGTGACATAACCAGCTCTCCAGATAAAGCTAATTGAGAGACGTTACTGTAGTGACATAACCAGCTCTTCAGATTAAACTAATTGAGTGACGTTTCTGTAGTGACATAACCAGCTCTCAAGATAAAGCTAATTGGGAGACGTTACTGTAGTTACATAACCAGCTCTCCAGATAAAACTAATTGAGAGACGTTTCTGTAGTGACATAACCAGCCCTCCAGATAAAGCTAATTGAGAGTCGTTACTGTAGTGACATAACCAGCTCTCCAGATAAAACTAATTGAGAGACGTAACTGTAGTGACATAACCAGCTCTCCAGATAAAACTAATTGAGAGACGTTACTGTAGAGACATTACCAGCTCTCCAGATATAGCTAATTGAGAGACTTTACTGCAGTGACATAACCAGCTCTCCAGATAAAGCTAATTGAGAGACGTTACTGTAGTGACATAACCAGCTCTCCAGAAAAAGCTAATTGAGAGATGTTACTGTAGTGACATAACCAGCTCTCCAGATAAAGCTGATTGAGAGACGTTACTGTAGTGACATAACCAGCTCTCCAGATAAAACTAATTGAGGGACGTTACTGTAGTGACATAACCAGCTCTCCAGATAAAACTAATTGAGAGACGTTACTGTAGTGACATAACCAGCTCTTCAGATAAAACTAATTGAGAGACGTTGCTGTAGTGACATAACCAGCTCTCCAGATAAAACTAATTGAGAGACGTTTCTGTAGTGACATAACGAGCCCTCCAGATGAAGCTAATTGAGATATGTTACTGTAGTGACATAATAAAGTAGTTTTCCAGCCTCCAGTCAAGTTAAAAAGACCTTTATTAATTTCTTACAGGGTCCATCACATCAACCAACAACGTTTCAAACCTATTTCAGGTTCTTAATCATGATATAGCTAATTGAGAGACTTTACTGCAGTGACATAACCAGCTCTCCAGATAAAGCTAATTGAGAGACGTTACTGTAGTGACATAACCAGCTCTCCAGAAAAAGCTAATTGAGAGATGTTACTGTAGTGACATAACCAGCTTTCCAGATAAAGCTAATTGAGAGACCTTGCTGTAGTGACATAACCAGTTCTTCAGATAAAGCTAATTGAGAGACGTTACTTTAGTTACATAACCAGCTCTCCAGATAAAGCTAATTGAGAGACGTTGCTGTAGTTACATAACCAGCTCTCCAGATAAAACTAATTGAGAGACGTTGCTGTAGTGACATAAACAGCTCTCCAGATAAAACTAATTGAGAGACGTTACTGTAGTGATATAACCAGCTCTCCAGATAAAGCTAATTGAGAGACGTTACTGTAGTGACATAACCAGCTCTCCAGATAAAGCTAATTGAGAGACGTTACTGTAGTGACAAAACCAGCTCTCCAGATAAAACTAATTGAGAGACGTTGCTGTAGTGACATAACCAGCTCTCCAGATAAAGCTAAATGAGAGACGTTACTGTAGTGACATAACCAGCTCTCCAGATAAAGCTAAATGAGAGACGTTACTGTAGTGACATAACCAGCTCTCCAGATAAAACTAATTGAGAGACATTACTGTAGTGACATAACCTGCTCTCGAGATCAAGATAATTGGGAGATGTTTCTGTAGTGACATAACCAGCTCTCCAGATAAAGCTAATTGGGAGATGTTACTGTAGTGACATAACCAGCTCTCCAGATAAAGCTAATTGAGAGACGTTACTGTAGTGACATAACTAGCTCTTCAGATTAAACTAATTGAGAGACGTTTCTGTAGTGACATAACCAGCTCTCCAGATAAAACTAATTGAGAAACGTTTCTGTAGTGACATAACCAGCTCTCCAGATAAAACTAATTGAGAGACGTTTCTGTAGTGACATAACCAGCTCTCCAGATAAAACTAATTGAGAAACGTTTCTGTAGTGACATCACCAGCTCTCCAGATAAAACTAATTGAGAGACATTCTGTAGTGACATAACCAGTTCTCCAGATAAAGCTAATTGGGAGATGTTTCTGTAGTGACATAACCAGCTCTCCAGATAAAACTATTTGGGAAATGTTTCTGTAGTGACATAACCAGCTCTCCAGATAAAACTAATTGAGAGACATTACTGTAGTGACATAACCAGCTCTTCAGATAAAGATAATTGGGAGATGTTTCTGTAGTGACATAACCAGCTCTCCAGATAAAGCTAATTGGGAGATGTTACTTTAGTGACATAACCAGCTCTCCAGATAAAGCTAATTGGGAGATGTTTCTGTAGTGACATAACCAGCTCTCCAGATAAAGATAATTGAGAGATGTTACTGTAGTGACATAACCAGCTCTCCAGATAAAGCTAATTGAGAGACGTTACTGTAGTGTCATAACCAGCTCTTCAGATTAAACTAATTGAGTGACGTTTCTGTAGTGACATAACCAGCTCTCCAGATAAAGCTAATTGGGAGACGTTACTGTAGTTACATAACCAGCTCTCCAGATAAAACTAATTGACAGACTTTACTGTAGTTACATAACCAGCTCTCCAGATAAAGCTAATTGAGAGACGTTACTGTAGTGACATAACCAGCTCTTCAGATTAAACTAATTGAGTGACGTTTCTGTAGTGACATAACCAGCCCTCCAGATAAAGCTAATTGGGAGACGTTACTGTAGTGACATAACCAGTTCTCCAGATAAAACTAATTGAGAGACATTAATGTAGTGACATAACCAGCTCTCCAGATAAAGATAATTGGGAGATGTTTCTGTAGTGACATAACCAGCTCTCCAGATAAAGCTAATTGGGAGATGTTACTGTAGTGACATAACCAGCTCTCCAGATAAAGCTAATTGGGAGATGTTTCTGTAGTGACATAACCTGCTCTCCAGATAAAGATAATTGAGAGATGTTACTGTAGTGACATAACCAGCTCTCCAGATAAAGCTAATTGAGAGACGTTACTGTAGTTACATAACCAGCTCTCCAGATAAAACTAATTGAGAGACGTTACTGTAGTTACATAACCAGCTCTCCAGATATAGCTAATTGAGAGACGTTACTGTAGTGACATAACCAGCTCTCCAGATAAAGCTAATTGAGAGACGTTGCTGTAGTGACATAACCAGCTCTTCAGATAAAGCTAATTGAGAGACGTTACTGTAGTTACATAACCAGCTGTCCAGATAAAGCTAATTGAGAGACGTTGCTGTAGTTACATAACCAGCTCTCCAGATAAAACTAATTGAGAGACTTTGCTGTAGTGACATAAACAGCTCTCCAGATAAAACTAATTGAGAGACGTTACTGTAGTGACATAACCAGCTCTCCAGATAAAGCTAATTGAGAGACGTTACTGTAGTGACATAACCAGCTCTCCAGATAAAGCTAATTGAGAGACGTTACTGTAGTGACATAACCAGCTCTCCAGATAAAACTAATTGAGAGACGTTGCTGTAGTGACATAACCAGCTCTCCAGATAAAGCTAAATGAGAGACGTTACTGTAGTGACATAACCAGCTCTCCAGATAAAGCTAAATGAGAGACGTTACTGTAGTGACATAACCAGCTCTTCAGATCAAGATAATTGGGAGATGTTTCTGTAGTGACATAACCAGCTCTCCAGATAAAGCTATTTGGGAGATGTTACCGTAGTGACATAACCAGCTCTCCAGATAAAGCTAATTGGGAGATGTTTCTATAGTGACATAACCAGCTCTCCAGATAAAGCTAATTGGGAGATGTTTCTGTAGTGACTTAACCAGCCCTCCAGATAAAGCTAATTGAGAGACGTTACTGTAGTGACATAACCAGCTCTCCAGATAAAACTAATTGAGAGACTTTACTGTAGTGACATAAACAGCTCTCCAGATAAAGCTAATTGAGAGATGTTTCTGTAGTGACATAACCAGCTCTCCAGATAAAGCTAATTGGGAGACGTTACTGTAGTTACATAACCAGCTCTCCAGATAAAACTAATTGAGAGACGTTACTGTAGTCACATAACCAGTTCTCCAGATAAAGCTAATTGAGAGACGTTACTGTAGTGACATAACCAGCTCTTCAGATTAAACTAATTGAGTGATTTTTCTGTAGTGACATAACCAGCCCTCCAGATAAAGCTAATTGGGAGACATTACTGTAGTGACATAACCAGCTCTCCAGATAAAGATAATTGGGAGATGTTTCTGTAGTGACATAACCAGCTCTCCAGATAAAGCTAATTGGGAGATGTTACTGTAGTGACATAACCAGCTCTCCAGATAATGCAAATTGGGAGATGTTTCTGTAGTGACATAACCAGCTCTCCAGAAAAAGATAATTGAGAGATGTTACTGTAGTGACATAACCAGCTCTCCAGATAAAGCTAATTGAGAGACGTTACTGTAGTGACATAACCAGCTCTTCAGATTAAATTAATTGAGTGACGTTTCTGTAGTGACATAACCAGCTCTCAAGATAAAGCTAATTAGGAGACGTTACTGTAGTTACATAGCCAGCTCTCCAGATAAAACTAATTGAGAGACGTTTCTGTAGTGACATAACCAGCCCTCCAGATAAAGCTAATTGAGAGTCGTTACTGTAGTGACATAACCAGCTCTCCAGATAAAACTAATTGAGAGACGTAACTGTAGTGACATAACCAGCTCTCCAGATAAAACTAATTGAGAGACGTTACTGTAGAGACATTACCAGCTCTCCAGATATAGCTAATTGAGAGACTTTACTGCAGTGACATAACCAGCTCTCCAGATAAAGCTAATTGAGAGACGTTACTGTAGTGACATAACCAGCTCTCCAGAAAAAGCTAATTGAGAGATGTTACTGTAGTGACATAACCAGCTCTCCAGATAAAGCTGATTGAGAGACGTTACTGTAGTGACATAACCAGCTCTCCAGATAAAACTAATTGAGGGACGTTACTGTAGTGACATAACCAGCTCTCCAGATAAAACTAATTGAGAGACGTTACTGTAGTGACATAACCAGCTCTTCAGATAAAACTAATTGAGAGACGTTGCTGTAGTGACATAACCAGCTCTCCAGATAAAACTAATTGAGAGACGTTTCTGTAGTGACATAACGAGCCCTCCAGATGAAGCTAATTGAGATATGTTACTGTAGTGACATAATAAAGTAGTTTTCCAGCCTCCAGTCAAGTTAAAAAGACCTTTATTAATTTCTTACAGGGTCCATCACATCAACCAACAACGTTTCAAACCTATTTCAGGTTCTTAATCATGATATAGCTAATTGAGAGACTTTACTGCAGTGACATAACCAGCTCTCCAGATAAAGCTAATTGAGAGACGTTACTGTAGTGACATAACCAGCTCTCCAGAAAAAGCTAATTGAGAGATGTTACTGTAGTGACATAACCAGCTTTCCAGATAAAGCTAATTGAGAGACCTTGCTGTAGTGACATAACCAGCTCTTCAGATAAAGCTAATTGAGAGACGTTACTTTAGTTACATAACCAGCTCTCCAGATAAAGCTAATTGAGAGACGTTGCTGTAGTTACATAACCAGCTCTCCAGATAAAACTAATTGAGAGACGTTGCTGTAGTGACATAAACAGCTCTCCAGATAAAACTAATTGAGAGACGTTACTGTAGTGACATAACCAGCTCTCCAGATAAAGCTAATTGAGAGACGTTACTGTAGTGACATAACCAGCTCTCCAGATAAAGCTAATTGAGAGACGTTACTGTAGTGACAAAACCAGCTCTCCAGATAAAACTAATTGAGAGACGTTGCTGTAGTGACATAACCAGCTCTCCAGATAAAGCTAAATGAGAGACGTTACTGTAGTGACATAACCAGCTCTCCAGATAAAGCTAAATGAGAGACGTTACTGTAGTGACATAACCAGCTCTCCAGATAAAACTAATTGAGAGACATTACTGTAGTGACATAACCTGCTCTCGAGATCAAGATAATTGGGAGATGTTTCTGTAGTGACATAACCAGCTCTCCAGATAAAGCTAATTGGGAGATGTTACTGTAGTGACATAACCAGCTCTCCAGATAAAGCTAATTGAGAGACGTTACTGTAGTGACATAACTAGCTCTTCAGATTAAACTAATTGAGAGACGTTTCTGTAGTGACATAACCAGCTCTCCAGATAAAACTAATTGAGAAACGTTTCTGTAGTGACATAACCAGCTCTCCAGATAAAACTAATTGAGAGACGTTTCTGTAGTGACATAACCAGCTCTCCAGATAAAACTAATTGAGAAACGTTTCTGTAGTGACATCACCAGCTCTCCAGATAAAACTAATTGAGAGACATTCTGTAGTGACATAACCAGTTCTCCAGATAAAGCTAATTGGGAGATGTTTCTGTAGTGACATAACCAGCTCTCCAGATAAAACTATTTGGGAAATGTTTCTGTAGTGACATAACCAGCTCTCCAGATAAAACTAATTGAGAGACATTACTGTAGTGACATAACCAGCTCTTCAGATAAAGATAATTGGGAGATGTTTCTGTAGTGACATAACCAGCTCTCCAGATAAAGCTAATTGGGAGATGTTACTTTAGTGACATAACCAGCTCTCCAGATAAAGCTAATTGGGAGATGTTTCTGTAGTGACATAACCAGCTCTCCAGATAAAGATAATTGAGAGATGTTACTGTAGTGACATAACCAGCTCTCCAGATAAAGCTAATTGAGAGACGTTACTGTAGTGTCATAACCAGCTCTTCAGATTAAACTAATTGAGTGACGTTTCTGTAGTGACATAACCAGCTCTCCAGATAAAGCTAATTGGGAGACGTTACTGTAGTTACATAACCAGCTCTCCAGATAAAACTAATTGAGAGACTTTACTGTAGTTACATAACCAGCTCTCCAGATAAAGCTAATTGAGAGACGTTACTGTAGTGACATAACCAGCTCTTCAGATTAAACTAATTGAGTGACGTTTCTGTAGTGACATAACCAGCCCTCCAGATAAAGCTAATTGGGAGACGTTACTGTAGTGACATAACCAGTTCTCCAGATAAAACTAATTGAGAGACATTAATGTAGTGACATAACCAGCTCTCCAGATAAAGATAATTGGGAGATGTTTCTGTAGTGACATAACCAGCTCTCCAGATAAAGCTAATTGGGAGATGTTACTGTAGTGACATAACCAGCTCTCCAGATAAAGCTAATTGGGAGATGTTTCTGTAGTGACATAACCTGCTCTCCAGATAAAGATAATTGAGAGATGTTACTGTAGTGACATAACCAGCTCTCCAGATAAAGCTAATTGAGAGATGTTACTGTAGTGACATAACCAGCTCTTCAGATTAAACTAATTGAGTGACGTTTCTGTAGTGACATAACCAGCTCTCCAGATAAAGCTAATTGGGAGACGTTACTGTAGTTACATAACCAGCTCTCCAGATAAAACTAATTGAGAGACGTTACTGTAGTTACATAACCAGCTCTCCAGATAAAACTAATTGAGAGACGTTTCTGTAGTGACATAAGCAGCCCTCCAGATAAAGCTAATTGAGAGACGTTACTGTAGTGACATAACCAGCTCTCCAGATAAAACTAATTGAGAGACGTTACTGTAGTGACATAACCAGCTCTCCAGATAAAGCTAATTGAGAGATGTTACTGTAGTGACATAACCAGCTCTCCAGAAAAAGCTAATTGAGAGACGTTACTGTAGTGACATAACCAGCTCTCCAGATAAAGCTGATTGAGAGATGTTACTGTAGTGACATAACCAGCTCTCCAGATAAAGCTAATTGAGAGACGTTACTGTAGTGACATAACCAGCTCTCCAGATAAAGCTAAATGAGAGACGTTACTGTAGTGACATAACCAGCTCTCTAGATAAAACTAATTGAGAGAGACGTTTCTGTAGTGACATAACCAGCTCTCCAGATAAAACTAATTGAGAGACGTTTCTGTAGTGACATAACCAGCTCTCCAGATAAAACTAATTGAGAGACGTTTCTGTAGTGACATAACCAGCTCTCCAGATAAAACTAATTGAGAGACGTTTCTGTAGTGACATAACCAGCTCTCCCGATAAAACTAATTGAGAGACGTTTCTGTAGTGACATAATCAGCTCTCCAGATAAAACTAATTGAGAGACGTTTCTGTAGTGACATAATCAGCTCTCCAGATAAAACTAATTGAGAGACGTTTCTGTAGTGACATAATCAGCTCTCCAGATAAAACTAATTGAGAGATGTTGCTGTAGTGACATAACCAGCTCTCCAGATAAAACTAATTGAGAGACGTTTCTGTAGTGACATAACCAGCTCTCCAGATAAAACTAATTGAGAGACGTTTCTGTAGTGACATAACCAGCTCTCCAGATAAAACTAATTGAGAGACGTTTCTGTAGTGACATAACCAGCTCTCCAGATAAAACTAATTGAGAGACGTTGCTGTAGTGACATAACCAGCTCTCCAGATAAAACTAATTGAGAGATGTTGCTGTAGTGACATAACCAGCTCTCCAGATAAAACTAATTGAGAGACGTTTCTGTAGTGACATAACCAGCTCTCCAGATAAAACTAATTGAGAGACGTTTCTGTAGTGACATAACCAGCTCTCCCGATAAAACTAATTGAGAGACGTTTCTGTAGTGACATAATCAGCTCTCCAGATAAAACTAATTGAGAGACGTTACTGTAGTGACATAACTTCCCGGACCATCTCACCTGAGCAGAGATCATCATGTGATAAGGGTGAAAATGATACAGGTCGGGGACATTAGTTCTGCCTTTACCTCTCTCCTTGGTCTGCAAAGGAAATTAGATATTAGACATGTGCATTTGGGTTTAGACAAATTATTTGCATTCATAAAAATAAGCAAAAAGGGCGTCCCTTTTATTAACAACCGGATGCACGCAACACAAACAGATTATTTGTTACAGCTGCAAAACTCATTACTCTATAAGCAGAAAGGCAAATTTACAGTTCTACACTATTCAATAGTGATGCAGTGATGCCCTTGCCCACTGACTTAGCGCTGTGTCAGCAAATCTGTATGTGAGCATCACTTTTGTTCTTGACAAACTTGACGCCATAAGAATAAAAAAAAATGGCGCTGCTGCTGGCATTTAGTTCTAGCACTAGTTAGTTCTTTATTTTTATTTACTTTATTTAAGTTTAAACTGCTGCCCAGCTGGTCTTCTGCTGCCCTGAATATGTTTACTATAGGAAATAAATGGTTAGTGAATAAATGTGTTTGGGGTTTTTTCTTAGTTTTTTTAGACAAACAAGTTGTCTGAATGTTTTGTCTGTGCACATATCTACTAGATGTAAAAAAGTCCCCGCATCAGAGACATTTTGACACTTTAAAAAAAAATCCTTTATTTATTGCCGAGACTTTCATAATCCTTTAATTTAATCCAGCACAAAATGGGCATTACCCATTAATTATATTGTGCATAAAGTATATCTCTTTTTAATCTAATGTTATGGACTGGATATTATGGAGATATTATGCAAATACTGTGACTCTGTTTGTTTATGGTAATATTGCATTGCCTTATACTTCCTGTTTCCTGTTCCTAACTCTGAACTGGATGTAGTTCTATAGTTCAATATGATTCCTCCCACTAACAGCTTGTAGTGTCTTTATTTCTATACACAAAACACTGGATATTATCTCTTCAACTGATTTTCCAGAGTTTAGACATGGTTTAGACATGTATGTGATATATATGGTTCTGCTAAATATTATCACTACTTGACTTATTGGGGCCCATTTTTCAAGCTCTGTAAGGACCGCTGCTCCATAACAGCTTCTGACCCCAAATACATTTCATGATAAAGCTTCTCACCCCAAAATATATTCCCTTCCTTAATTCCCGTTACAGTGATATCTTTTATGATTTAAGACCAACATCCAATGATCAATCTTCTGGAGGGAAATGATCTAAAGCTCTCTGGAGAGATAATGTAGTCTTGTTGGTAAAAAGAGGTCACTAACATTTTTAGAAATTTCAGCTTTGATAGCGGTTTATCTAGTTATATAGTTTGTGGCTGTGAAGAAGAGACAAATTACAATATGATGCTCCGAAAAACCCAAAGTATTAGTGTGATTTGACTTCATGCTAGTGAGTTTTGATCATCAGGCTCTTGGCCACCAAAGAAAGGTCTCTCACAGTCCTCTTCCTTTTTGTTATCTATGCCTGTTCTGGAATCCCTATTTATAATTTTTTTTTAACTATATGCTCATTGGTTTATTAATTAATCGGTTCTAAAGCTAAAGCTATAACCGAGACTTCCAACACTTATTAAAATGCATAATGTAGCAATGTCAATATTATCTAGAACAAAATTACAGATGTGCATTCAGGTTTTGGATCAGGGTCGGCTCCAAGGGGTGGCATTGGGGGGCAATGCCCACCCAAATGGAATGCTGTGCCCCCGCAAAAATATTGATATGATCATACGCTTTAAAAATATTAAATAAAATAATGAATTGTTATGTAATGCTGCATGCTGGGGGCGGAGTTAGCTGCCAAACTGTGAGGTCGAATCACGCATCTGCAAGGAGCTCCGTGTCTTAACCCCTTATTTGGAATTGGAAGTTTGAGACTTTTTGGACTTGTCTTTAACCCTATAAATTTTACCTAACTACCGTGAGTTACTCATTTTCTTAAAAAATAGACCATGATAAGAATATGATTGTATCATATAAATATAAGTCTATAAATGGCTACCGGCTACTATCGACGCCTCAAAAGTGCACTGTGATCTTATAGGTTCACAGTACATAGGTTGTATTAAGTAGCCTGATATCCATTAGTTATTGCGAAACAGTTATAGCTAAATCTAATCTACAAAATTACCAGTACCTGAAAACCTAGTATCCTCACTGCTATTGCAAACAAAGGGGTTAATTGCATTGGGGGGGGTTTGGGGTGCATGGCTGTTTAGGGGATATGATTGAGATTTGATAATACGTTTAAAGGGACACTGTACCCAAAAATTTAATTCCATGATTCAGATTGAGCATGAAATTTCAAACAAATTTCGAATTTACTCCTTTGATCAAATTTTCTTCATTGTCTTGGTATCTTTATTTGAAATGCAAGAATGTAAGTTTAGATGCCGTCTCATTTTTCTTGAACAACCTGGGTTGTCCTTGCTGATTGGTGGATAAATTCATCCACCAATAAAAAAGTGCTGTCCAGAGTACTGAAACCAAAATAACGGTTAGATGCCTTCATTTTCGAAAAAAGCTAGCAAGAAAACGAAGATAAATTGATAATAGGAGTAAATGAGAAAGTTGATTAAAATTGCATGCTCTTTCATAATTACAAATGAACAAATTCGGGTTCAGTGTCCCTTTAAGGGTTTTGGATCATGGTGAATAAGGGGTGAATTGTTTTTAAGGAGCTATTGCACTGGGGGTCTCAAGTTTAATGGCTCTGTTTTAGTGCTCTGCATAGGATTTAGACTTCTTTATTTTACCTAGTGATTTAGCACATATTCTCCAAGTGGTCAATTTATTAATGTGCGGACATGATAAGCTGTATCGTATAATGTCCGCTGCACATCGATAAATGCTGACGACATACGCTGTCTGCATTTATCATTGCACCAGCAGTTCTGGTGAATTGCTGGTGCAATGCCGCCCCCTGCAGATTCGCGGCTAGCAGGGGGTGTCAATCAACCCGACCGTATCCGATCGGGCTAATTGCTGTCCGCCACCTCAGAGGTCTTAGGACCGCTGCTTCTTAACTTCCACTTCAGGCGGACCTGAAGCAGAGTGGGTCGGAAGCAGCATCGGCTGCTTCATAAATCGACCCCCAAAAGTTAATAGTGAGGGATAAGCCAGCCAGAAGCTACACTTTCCTGTAGAATATGTAGGTCTTCTCTTTTTTGGACTCTCATACATGCTATGTAAATGCGTGCCCCCTCGTGAAAGAAAATGCCCCCCCATTGCATTCATTCTGGAGCCGACCCTGTTTTGGATGAATGAAGATTTATCTGAATTTGCTGATTTGTTGAGTCGGCTGATTGACGAACAACCAAAAACATTATGGGACAAAAAAATTAATGTTTGCTTGAGGAATTTGATTTGTTCATTTGTTGATGCTGTTTGGTGTTAAAAAAGGTGCAGGAATGGTGGAAATAATGTATTTGTAATGATGTACATGGGGTATTACCATTAATCTGTCCCCTGTATAATCCTGCTATAGTATCACTAATGACTGATGTCAGAGACGGCCGGTCAGGCACTAAATGCTGGATTTTAGTCATACAGGAGTTCAAGGTTCTTTTAACATTGGAAGATACATTATTTTAATTGTTCAAATCCTATAATATAAGTTTTATGTTAATAATAATTGTCTATCTCAGCTGTTCTCATTGGAAATAATGGTAACCAATCCAAATCCAATATTTGTTGAGCCGAATACCTGCAAAGGACGATATTTGGCCAAACCAAACATTTAAAAAAATCAGAAATGAATCTTTCAGACAAAATGAATTTTTCAGCTGTGTACATGTCTAGAAGAAATACATTTACTGTGGCAAGTTTCATTTACACTATATATATGCCACATTATCCCTTCAGCATCACCATCAATCATAATGGACAAGTACTGTTTGCTATCCTTGTGCTAAATAATTGCTACAGATTAGGTCCAGACATGTTTTTTACATATCTAATTCAGTTAATATTTACATTTCAGTTACCCATTAACACTCAACAATAAGCTGCGCACAGGTTCCAATGCAATGATAAATATAATTATAATAATTGTGTCACCACTGAACTTTGCCAGTAATATATGTGCACACAAACTCATAATGTAAATGACAATCACAAACTTTCGCCTAGATTTTGAGTTCTGCGTTAGCCTTAAACAGCAGCGTTAAGGGGTCCTAACGCTGCTTTTTAACGCCCACTGGTATTACGAGTCAGACAGGAAAGGGTCTACCGCTCACTTTTCTTCCGCGACCTTTGGCTACCGCAAATCCCCTTATGTCAATTGCGTATCCTATCTTTTTAATGGGATTTGCCTAACGCCGGTATTACGAGTCTTGGAAGAAGTGAGCGGCACAGCCTCTACCTCCAAGTCTCCTACCGCATTTAAAAGTCAGTAGTTAAGAGTTTTATAGGCTAACGCCGGAACATAAAGCTCTTAACTATAGTGCTACAAAGTACACTAACACTCATAAACTACCTATGAACCCCTAAACTTAGGCGCCCCCACATCGCAAACACTATAATAAAATTAATTAATCTGACGACCGGACACCGCCGCCACCTACATTATAGCTATGAACCCCTAATCTGCTGTCCCTAACATCGCCGACACCTATATTATATTTATTAATCCCTAATCTGCCCCCCCCAACGTTGCCGCCACCTACCTACACTTATTAACCCCTAATCTGCCGACCGGACATCGCCGCCACTATAATAAATGTATTAGCCTCTAAACCACTGCAATCCCGCCTCGCAAACACTATAATAAATTTTATTATCCCCTAATCTGCCCCCCCAACGTCTCTGCAACCTACGTACAATTATTAACCCCTAATCTGCCCCCCCACGTCGCCGCAACCTACCTACAATTATTAACCCCTAATCTGCCGCCCCCAACGTCGCCGCTACTATAATAAAGTTATTAACCCCTAAACCTAAGTCTAACCCTAACCCTAACACCCCCCTAAGTTAAATATAATTTAAATAAATCTAAATAAATTTACTATAATTAAATAAATTATTCCTATTTAAAAATAAATACTTACCTATAAAATAAACCCTAATATAGCTACAATATAACTATTAGTTACATTGTAGCTATTTTAGGATTTATATTTATTTTACAGGCAACATTTGTATTTATTTTAACTAGGTACAATAACTATTAATAACTATTTAATAGCTACCTAGTTAAAATAATTACAAAATTACCTGTAAAATAAATCCTAACCTAAGTTACAAATACACCTAACACTACACTATCACTAAATTAATTAAATAAATTAACTACAATTATCTAACATAAAATACAATTAAATAAACTAAACTATAGTACAAAAAACCCCCCACTAAATTACAAAAAATAAAAAAATATTACAAGAATTTTAATCTAATTACACCTAATCTAAGCCCCCTAATAAAATAAAAAAGCCCCCAAAATAATAAAATTCCCTACCCTATACTAAATTACAAAAGTAATCAGCTCTTTTGCCAGCCCTTAAAAGGGCTTTTTGCGGGGCATTGCCCCAAAGTAATAAGCTCTTTTACCTGTAAAATAAAATACAAGACCCCCCTACATTACAACCCACCACCTACACACCCCTAATCTAAAACCCACCCGATCCCCCTTAAAAAAAACTAACACTACCCCATTGAAGATCCCTCTACCTTGAGCCGTGTTCACCCAGCCAAGCACCGATGGGCCAGAATAGGACATCCGGAGTGGCAGAAGTCTTCATCCGATCAGGGCAGAAGAGGTCCTCCATCCAGCAGAAGTTTTCATCCAAGCGGCATCTTCTATCTTCATCCATCCGGCGCGGAGCGGGTCCATCTTCCGACGCGGAGCATCCTCTTCTTCCCGACGACTAACGACGAATGAAGGTTCCATTAAATGACGTCATCCAAGATGGCGTCCCTCGAATTCCGATTGGCTGATAGGATTCTATCAGCCAATCGGAATTAAGGTAGGAAAAATTTGATTGGCTGATGTAATCAGCCAATCGGATTGAAGTTCAATCCGATTGGCTGATTGGATCAGCCAATAGAATGCGTGGTCAATTCTATTGGCTGATCGGATTGAATTTATTTAATTAATTTATTGATAGTGTAGTGTTAGGTGTATTTGTAACTTAGGTTAGGATTTATTTTACAGGTAATTTTGTAATTATTTTAACTAGGTAGCTATTAAATAGTTATTAACTATTTAATAGCTATTGTACCTAGTTAAAATAAATACAAAGTTGCCTGTAAAATAAATATAAATCCTAAAATAGCTACAATGTAACTAATAGTTATATCGTAGCTATATTAGGGTTTATTTTATAGGTATGTATTAATTTTTAAATAGGAATAATTTATTTAATTATAGTAAATTTATTTAGATTTATTTAAATTATATTTAACTTAGGGGAGTGTTAGGGTTAGGGTTAGTCTTAGGTTTAGGGGTTAATAAATTTATTATAGTAGCAGCGATGTCCGGTCGGCAGATTAGGGGTTAATAAGTGTAGGTAGGTGGCGGCGACGTTGGGGGCGGAAGATTAGGGGTTAATAAATATAATATAGGTGTCTGCAAGGTTGGGGGCAGCAGATTAGGGGTTCATAGGGATAATGTAGGTTGCGGCGGTGTCCGGAGCGGCAGATTAGAGGTTAATAGTATAATGCAGGTGTCAGCGATAGCAGGGGCGGCAGATAAGGGGTTAATAAGTGTAAGATTAGGGGTGTTTAGACTAGGGGTTCATGTTAGGGTGTTAGGTGTAGACTTAGAAAGTATTTTCCCATAGGCTGCAATGGGGCTGCGTTAGGAGCTGGACGCTGCTTTTTTGCAGGTATTAGGTTTTTTTTCAGCCAGCTCAGCCCCCTTGTATCCTATGGGGAAATCGTGCACAAGCGCGTTTTTCCAGCTTACCGCTACCGTAAGCAACGCTGGTATTGAGGGTGGAGTGGAGCTAAATTTGGCTCAACGCTCACCTTTCTGAGGCTAACGCAGCCATTCAGAAAACTCGTAATACCAGCGTTGGCTTAAGGGAGCGCTGGAAAAAAAAGGAGCGTTAACTCCGCAAGTTTTTACCGACAAAACTCGTAATCTAGGCGTTTGTTTTTTAGGTGTTGCTAATCACAATACAGAATTTACATCAATCAGAATAAAAGTCCTGAATGGAAATTATAATAAAAATTAATAAATAGATTAAGCTAACCTTTTACATTTATCCCCCAACGTGCCTCAGGGAGTATAGGTAGTTAACTTTCATAAGTCTTTATTGGTGCTGAATTCCTTTAAGGAAGGATAGCTCTCCCCTTGATGAGTTGCAGGTGCAGATTCCACACGTCTCCAGGCAACAAGGAGTGCAATGGTAATGGATAGCTACAAGACAAGAACACAGAAGCGCAACCTCGACTCAAGGTAGTAGTCAGAAAATGAATTTGAGCACACACAACTCTATGCACTTACAGGAATATAAATAAAAAAGGTGCCTTTTAAAACATGTATAATTACGTGAGAATAATAGTAACATTACGGTAAGGTTTACTACCACGTATAGTGAAGGAGCAGGGTTTATTAAAAAGATTTGAAATAAGTAATGGGGTATCGTGAAGCAGACCCTATACTCAGGGCAGAGGCGTAACTAGAAACCACAGGGCCCAGGTGCAAGAATCTAAGAAGGGGCCCCCCACCGCCCCTCCCCCTCCAAAAAAAGGTGAATTTAATACATTTTTTTTCATTTAACACAGAAAAAAAATGTGAATCAGATTACATGTCTGCAAAAGGAGGTACCCTGTGCCCACAGTCTGTGAGATGGTCTAAACCACCTATTACTGTATATATATATATATATATATATATATATATATATATAATATATATATATATATATATATATAGTGACACTATTTAACCCACCAGTACTGTATATAGTAAGTTAGTGACACAGTCTGTAATCTGCTGGTGAGATGGCTGGCCTGACCCTACCAGCCCAGTACTTTATTAAGTGACCACAGTAGTCAGTGGCATGGTCCACCCCCCCATACTGTATATAGTGGTACTGTATAGTGACACTGTTTACCCCCTGCTCCCCATGCTGTAGTAACAAGGTCTGTAATTTGCTGGTTCCACAAACATACACACATACATGCATAAATACACACACAGTCACATAAATACACACACACCCACACCATACACCCACACATAATTACACCAATGGGTAAAACAGAAACACTAACCCCTGTAGTCATGTCACACTCACATGATATCAGTGCAGGCAGTGGTAGGTTAACGTTTTTTATAAAAAAAATTATAAAAAAATTTATTAAAAAAAAAAAAAAATTTTTTTAAGCTGGGCCCCCACCCTCAGGGGCCCAGTCGCACCTGCGACCTCTGCACCCCCTGTAGTTTCGCCCCTGACTCAGGGGCATCATTGAGGACAAACCACAGGTTGTTTTTAAAAAGAGCAGAAACCTTAAAAATATTCTAGCTCCCTCAAAATGAAAAGGTCCCAAGAAACCTCATATATCAGGTTCTCTGGATAAATGGGTCACAGGTAAACCAGGGACATACAAGTGTGGACGCAGCAATTGCTGTATATGTGCCCATCTATTAAATCGTGATTCCATAAACAACTGGAATAACAGCAAGACCTGTGACTGTGGTTTGGCCTATGTAGGAAGAATGAAGAGGAAAATAAAAAAGTGGTGTTATGAACACATTAGTGGTATAGAAACAGGATTGAAAACACAGTGTGTCAGACCATTTTAGGGTCTACCATGGATAAGACCCCAGGAGTTTTAATGTCTCTTTATTTTAAAGCCAGGCAGCAGCAATGTCACAAAGTTATGGAGAACTACTGCAGGTCCTTCTAAAGAGATCCACAAATTATATTATTTATTTCACATTGTGCCAGGAATCTGAAATCCTGACAGCTCTTTAAAAATAAGTGGACATTAAATAGCACTGATAAATTGCATTAATAACTCACCATTATATCCTGTACATTAATAAATGAAAATCACTTTTTTATGATGGGCATAATTTCACTAGCATCTAGTGACTCGTGAAAGAACTGTCGTATGAAGCCAGCTTGGATGTAGAAGGAGAATTTGCCACCTGTCCCTGGTTACTATAACTTGATTTTCAAGGTCAGAGTTAAATATTTGGGAGGGTTAGGTGAAGATATGACAATATACGAGCTATCAACATGTGCAACTCAGCTGAGCAGCCAAGATTTACTCGCTCTGCTGCTCAGCCTAAATGACATTGACACGTGGGCATATGCCATTCTGCGCGAAGAAGATCATGTGGCTTCATTGACAAATTCCCATAAAGAAATAAAACGGTCTAAAGATAATCATCGTTTTCTTTTACAATTTAGGGTGAAAATGATGCACTAACTCATTTTACTGTCTCCGACAATAACAAAGTCTATTGCACAACCAGAAAATAAATGTCTGATTATAGAACAGGAAAGCAGTAAGCAGTATATGGCATCTTAATGTTCGTTGCTTTTGTGAAGCAGTTATGTATTATTAGGATACGATTCTCTTTAACAATCTCGTATCTTAATCTAATTTTTTCTGACAGGTTTTTAGTGTTCAGATATTTTTTCTTTTGCTACTGAGAATACGGAATATAATTATATAGAAATGTAGAGAGGTTTATGGCTTTACAGGTTTAATATTAAGGTTTTCTGTTAAATTTAGTTTAAGAGATTGGAATATGAGATGATCTTACATAGTGATTAGTTACACAGTGGGATAGATTCTGAGTGGAGCACTAACTGTTGCGCGCAATTGATATAGGGTTTTTATAGATTTTTTGCACATTATGAAAATAGCCGCATATTATGAATTGAATGTAAACGTGTTCACACAAGCACAATCGCAATTAACATTTGTCAGGTTAAAGCGACTTGAGAACTCACTTACAGGGTAGGGGAATAAAAAAAACGTTGCATTAAACACAACATGTATACACTTAAATTTACTGTTACACATATAAACATTGTCTGATAAAAATTTGTTAAAAGTTATAAGGGCTCAAAGATAGATGGTATAAGGTGCTGCAAAGGGATTTAACACACACACACATACACACACACACACACATATATATATATATATATATATATATATATATATATATATATATATACCGTATATATATAAAACATATATATTTTACATTCCAATGTTTTTCACCTACAGAACAAATATACTGTTTATTGTAAACACATATTTCTAAATATATCTGTATAAACCTATATCTGCATATCTATTCCTATAGATATATATTTATATATAGAAAACCAGCGAGTCATACAAAGGCACTTGTGGATACAAGACAATAAAAAAATTCCATTCTATTGCAGCAAGCCCTTGTCTTGTCTTACGCCCGCAAGTCTTACTTATAGACATAATCTGACAAAGTCACAAACGATCTATATATACTGTACCTAAAACACTATTCCTATTGGTGCTTGTTGTAATTATTTAACTTATACGTGAGCAAATTTAAAGAAACAATATCCCGTAGCCTTTTAGGGTTGTGATTCATTAGTGGGTAATATAAATATTACTAGATTAACACTAATGAAAAAGTGCTATGTGCCCTGTATTAAACACTTGTTAAATACTATTACTCTTTAAGTAAAGTGAATAAAATGTGTACTTATAGTACTTGACCTTATACAGAAATGTACAACGTAATAATGTATCACACTATAATGGGAGTTAATGGACAAAAATAATTAAATATCACTGAAGTAAATGAGCACTTAACAACACATTACCAACCCTTCTAAAACATTGAAATATTTACATGTAATTAAATGACCAGCCACACTTTAATTGGATATGAATATCAATCTAATAGTATAGAAATACATTTCCAATTGAGATAAAAAGAAGAAAACTTATTTCTTCCTTTACCTTGGGAGGGAAAAAAATTAAATATTTTTAATAATACTTTTAGGTCTAACTACAAGGTCCTCCTCTCCACTTGAGTCACTCTTGGCAGAATGTCCATGATGCTCTATCTGTTGGTGCATCATGGACAACTTCAGCTGCATCTGCTTCATGGATAACTTCAGCTGCAGGTGCTTCAGTTTGTGGGTTGTTTTTGAGTATTGCGTCAAATTTGTTGCAACGTGTAGAGTGGGACTTGTATTACATGCCTTAAACATGGTGCAAATAGATTTATCCAAGCTATATTAGCTATATTCTGTTATGAATTTATTTCATTTTTACCTCTATATCTACTAGTGCACCAAATTTAGAGCAATAATATTGTCTCCTTGCTTTAAAATAAATAAATTACACCTTATGGATTATGTTACATCTTTTTCTCTCATTACATTTTTAGCCCTATATCTACTGGTGCACCAAATTTGAAGCAATAATATTGTTTGATTTAAAAAGAGTATACAATTTTAATAAAGTTTCTGATTTACTTTTATTATCTAATATTCTACATTCTCTTGCAGTATCAAACATAAGCTTTCTGTGTTTTCAGACTCCCATTGATTTCTATGGCATTCGTGGCCTTAAGGGTGGCAGTTTAAATGATAGGTACGCTGCGTCGGAATTGACGCAAGCGTACCTGTTGAATGTTTAAAAAATTGGCAAGAGGGTCAAATGAAGTCGAATGTGACATCGGATGATCAGTATTCCGCTCAAATAACACAAGCATCGATCTGCATCAGATTAATATTGTGGGAGCGTATATTACGCCACACATTTCAACATTTAACAATCGTGACGCTTTGTTAACTACGGCGGAATCAAATTTCCGTAAAATTTGACGTGGACTTCCAGCACATTATCAGTTGAAGCTTTGATAAATCGGCCCCCAGTCTGTAATGCTACAGGCATAAGACTTTTTTTATCCAATGAGCAAAGCATCCAACTTACAAACATTAGTGCTCTTCACCGGTGTCACACAGCTTATCTCCTGTCTCCTGCTCTTCACCAGTGTCACACAGCTTATCTCCTGTCTCCTGCTCTTCACCAGTGTCACACAGCTTATCTCCTGTCTCCTGCTCTTCACCAGTGTCACACAGCTTATCTCCTGTCTCCTGCTCTTCACCAGTGTCACACAGCTTATCTCCTGTCTCCTGCTCTTCACCAGTGTCACACAGCTTATCTCCTGGCTCCTGCTCTTCACCAGTGTCACACAGCTTATCTCCTGTCTCCTGCTCTTCACCAGTGTCACACAGCTTATCTCCTGTCTCCTGCTCTACACCAGTGTCACACAGCTTATCTCCTGGCTCCTGCTCTTCACCAGTGTCACACAGCTTATCTCCTGACTCCTGCTCTTCACCAGTGTCACACAGCTTATCTCCTGACTCCTGCTCTTCACCAGTGTCACACAGCTTATCTCCTGACTCCTGCTCTTCACCAGTGTCACACAGCTTATCTCCTGGCTCCTGCTCTTCACCAGTGTCACACAGCTTATCTCCTGTCTCCTGCTCTTCACCAGGTGTCACACAGCTTATCTCCTGTCTCCTGCTCTTCACCAGTGTCACACAGCTTATCTCCTGGCTCCTGCTCTTCACCAGTGTCACACAGCTTATCTCCTGGCTCCTGCTCTTCACCAGTGTCACACAGCTTATCTCCTGGCTCCTGCTCTTCACCAGTGTCACACAGCTTATCTCCTGGCTCCTGCTCTTCACCAGTGTCACACAGCTTATCTCCTGGCTCCTGCTCTTCACCAGTGTCACACAGCTTATCTCCTGTCTCCTGCTCTTCACCAGTGTCACACAGCTTATCTCCTGTCTCCTGCTCTTCACCAGTGTCACACAGCTTATCTCCTGTCTCCTGCTCTTCACCAGTGTCACACAGCTTATCTCCTGACTCCTGCTCTTCACCAGTGTCACACAGCTTATCTCCTGGCTCCTGCTCTTCACCAGTGTCACACAGCTTATCTCCTGTCTCCTGCTCTTCACCAGTGTCACACAGCTTATCTCCTGTCTCCTGCTCTTCACCAGTGTCACACAGCTTATCTCCTGTCTCCTGCTCTTCACCAGTGTCACACAGCTTATCTCCTGGCTCCTGCTCTTCACCAGTGTCACACAGCTTATCTCCTGTCTCCTGCTCTTCACCAGTGTCACACAGCTTATCTCCTGGCTCCTGCTCTTCACCAGTGTCACACAGCTTATCTCCTGGCTCCTGCTCTTCACCAGTGTCACACAGCTTATCTCCTGGCTCCTGCTCTTCACCAGTGTCACACAGCTTATCTCCTGACTCCTGCTCTTCACCAGTGTCACACAGCTTATCTCCTGCTCCTGCTCTTCACCAGTGTCACACAGCTTATCTCCTGGCTCCTGCTCTTCACCAGTGTCACACAGCTTATCTCCTGGCTCCTGCTCTTCACCAGTGTCACACAGCTTATCTCCTGTCTCCTGCTCTTCACCAGTGTCACACAGCTTATCTCCTGGCTCCTGCTCTTCACCAGTGTCACACAGCTTATCTCCTGTCTCCTGCTCTTCACCAGTGTCACACAGCTTATCTCCTGTCTCCTGCTCTTCACCAGTGTCACACAGCTTATCTCCTGTCTCCTGCTCTTCACCAGTGTCACACAGCTTATCTCCTGTCTCCTGCTCTTCACCAGTGTCACACAGCTTATCTCCTGGCTCCTGCTCTTCACCAGTGTCACACAGCTTATCTCCTGTCTCCTGCTCTTCACCAGTGTCACACAGCTTATCTCCTGGCTCCTGCTCTTCACCAG
This sequence comes from Bombina bombina, assembly GCF_027579735.1. Lineage (NCBI taxonomy): Eukaryota > Metazoa > Chordata > Amphibia > Anura > Bombinatoridae > Bombina > Bombina bombina. The sequence continues at coordinate 22,480,295 of NC_069504.1, read as the reverse complement.
TGTCACACAGCTTATCTCCTGTCTCCTGCTCTTCACCAGTGTCACACAGCTTATCTCCTGGCTCCTGCTCTTCACCAGTGTCACACAGCTTATCTCCTGTCTCCTGCTCTTCACCAGTGTCACACAGCTTATCTCCTGTCTCCTGCTCTTCACCAGTGTCACACAGCTTATCTCCTGTCTCCTGCTCTTCACCAGTGTCACACAGCTTATCTCCTGTCTCCTGCTCTTCACCAGTGTCACACAGCTTATCTCCTGTCTCCTGCTCTACACCAGTGTCACACAGCTTATCTCCTGACTCCTGCTCTTCACCAGTGTCACACAGCTTATCTCCTGTCTCCTGCTCTTCACCAGTGTCACACAGCTTATCTCCTGTCTCCTGCTCTTCACCAGTGTCACACAGCTTATCTCCTGGCTCCTGCTCTACACCAGTGTCACACAGCTTATCTCCTGTCTCCTGCTCTTCACCAGTGTCACACAGCTTATCTCCTGACTACTGCTCTTCACCAGTGTCACACAGCTTATCTCCTGACTCCTGCTCTTCACCAGTGTCACACAGCTTATCTCCTGGCTCCTGCTCTTCACCAGTGTCACACAGCTTATCTCCTGGCTCCTGCTCTTCACCAGTGTCACACAGCTTATCTCCTATCTCCTGCTCTTCACCAGAGTCACACAGCTAATCTCCTGTCTACTGCTCTTCACCAGTGTCACACAACTTATCTCCTGTCTCCTGTTCTTCACCAGAGTCACACAGCTAATCTCCTGTCTACTGCTCTTCACCAGTGTCACACAGCTTATCTCCTGTCTCCTGCTCTACACCAGTGTCACACAGCTTATCTCCTGCTCTTCACCAGTGTCACACAGCTTATCTCCTGTCTCCTGCTCTTCACCAGTGTCACACAGCTTATCTCCTGGCTCCTGCTCTTCACCAGTGTCACACAGCTTATCTCCTGTTTCCTGCTCTTCACCGGTGTCACACAGCTTATCTCCTGTATCCTGCTCTTCACCAGTGTCACACAGCTTATCTCCTGTCTCCTGCTCTTCACCAGTGTCACACAGCTTATCTCCTGGCTCCTGCTCTTCACCAATGTCACACAGCTTATCTCCTGTCTCCTGCTCTTCACCAGTGTCACACAGCTTATCTCCTGGCTCCTGCTCTTCACCAGTGTCACACAGCTTATCCCCTGGCTCCTGCTCTTCACCAGTGTCACACAGCTTATCTCCTGGCTCCTGCTCTTCACCAGTGTCATACAGCTTATCTCCTGGCTCCTGCTCTTTACCAGTGTCACACAGCTTATCTCCTGGCTCCTGCTCTACACCAGTGTCACACAGCTTATCTCCTGGCTCCTGCTCTTCACCAGTGTCACACAGCTTATCTCCTGTCTCCTGCTCTTCACTAGTGTCACACAGCTTATCTCCTGTATCCTGCTCTTCACCAGTGTCACACAGCTTATCTCCTGACTCCTGCTCTTCACCAGTGTCACACAGCTTATCTCCTGGCTCCTGCTCTTCACCAGTGTCACACAGCTTATCTCCTGTCTCCTGCTCTTCACCAGTGTCACACAGCTTATCGCCTGGCTCCTGGCTCTTGTGAGCTGCTGGTGCAATGTTAAATGTGGAGAGCGTATTGCTCTCCGCATTCAGCGATGTCTTGCAGACCTGATCCGCACTGTCAGATCAGGTCTGCAAGACATTTCTTAAATATGCCTCATAGTCTGTACTTGTGATATAGGTGCCACAACTCATGTAGCAGTTACTGGAACCCAAAGTGCTTCAGTTTGTTCTGCCGAGTATATAGGTGACACAGCCTGTACTTCTGATATAAGTGTCAGCATGTATACACAACTCTTGTAGCAGTTACTGGAACCCAAAGCGTTTCAGTTTGTTCTGCTAAATATATAACTGTCTATAATTGTGATTTAGGTACCAGCATGTATACACAACTCTAGTAGAAGTTACTAGAACCCCAAATGCATCAGTTTGTTCTGCTGAGTTTATAGGGGACACAGTCTGTACTTGTGATATAGGTGCCAGCATGTATACACAACTCTTGTACACAGTTACTGGAACCCCAAATGCATCAGTTTGTTCTGCTGAGTTTATAGGTGACACAGTCTGTACTTGTGATATAGGTGCCAGCATGTATATACAACTCTTGTACCAGTTACTGGAACCCCAAGTGCTTCAGTTTGTTCTGCTGAGTATATAGGGGACACAGTCTGTACTTCTGATATAGGTGCCAGCATGAATACACAACTCTTGTAGCAGTTACTGGAACCCCAAATGCATCAGTTTGTTCTGCTGAGTATATAGGGGACACAGTCTGTACTTGTGATATAGGTACCAGCATGTATACACAACTCTTGTAGCAGTTACTGGAACCCCAAATGCATCAGTTTGTTCTGCTGAGTTTATAGGGGACACAGTCTGTACTTGTGATATAGGTGCCAGAATGTATACACAACTCTTGTACCAGTTACTAGAACCCCAAGTGCTTCAGTTTGTTCTGCTGAGTATATAGGGGACACAGCCTGTACTTCTGATATAAGTGCCAGCATGTATACACAACTCTTGTAGAAATTATTGGAACCCCAAGTGCATCAGTTTGTTCTGCTGCGTATATAGGGAACACAGTCTGTACTTGTGATATAGGTGCCGGCATGAATACACAACTCTTGTAGCAGTTACAGGAACCCAAAATGCTTCAGTTTGTTCTGCTGAGTATATAGGGGACACAGTCTGTACTTGTGATATAGGTTCCAGCATGTATAGACAACTACTGTAGCAGATAGTGGAACCCAAAGTGCTTCAGTTTGTTCTGTTCAACATATAACAGTCTGTACTTGTGACATAGGTGCTAGTGTGTATACACAACTCTTGTACTAGTTACTGGAACCCAAAATACTTCAGTTTGTTCTGCTCAATATACAGGGGACACAGCCTGTACTTGTTATATAGGTGCCAGTATGTATACACAACTCTTGAAGAAGTTGCTGGAAACCAAAATGCTTCAGTTTGTTCTGCTGAGTATATAGGGGGAAACAGTCTGTACTTGTGATATAGATGCCAGCATGTATAGACAACTCTTGTAGCAGCTAGTGGAACCCAAAATGCTTCAATTTGTTCTGCTCAATATATAACAGTCTGTGATTGTGATAAAGGTGCCAGCATGTATACACAACTTTTGTATCAGTTACTGGAACCCAAAGTGCTTCAGTTTGTTCTGCTCATTATATAACAGTTTATACTTGTGATTTAGGTACCAGCAGTTACTGTAACCCAAAATGCTTCAGTTTGTTCTGCTGAGTATATAGGGGACACCGTCTTTACTTGTGATATAGGTGCCAGTATGTATACACAACTCTTGTACCAGTTACTGGAACCCCAAGTAGTTCAGTTTGTTCTGCTCAATATGCAGTGGACACAGTCCTTACTTGTTATATAGGTGCCAGACTGTATACACAACTCTTGTACCAGTTACTGTAACCCAAAATGCTTCAGTTTGTTCTGCTGAGTATATAGGGGACACACAGTGGCGTCACTAGGGGGGGGCGGGGGGGGCGGGCCGCACCCGGGTGACACCCTCCAGGGGGTGACACCAAAAAAAAAAAAAAAAAAAAATTTTTTTTTTTTTTTTTTTTTTTTTTTTAATTTTATTGAAATTCAAAGAAATACAATGTTGAGATGCATAGATTATTTTATTAGAGGCTGGCATTTGTGAACATTAGTGGGACTGGGGAAGTTGTAGACACACAATTTTTTTGCCCCTTGAGCCAGTGCTGCAATTTCAACAAATAGTTTTCCCGGCTGCTTTTGCTTGTTTGTACTTTGCTCCTCCCCTGCCCAATTTCACTATGAATGTTGTGGGTGTGCCGTGGGGCTTGCAAAGTTGCGCTGCTAGCCTAAACCTGCCTGCCTATCTGTGCTCACTGCTCAGTGACATGCGGCCCAGGGCTGTGCACTGACAGACTTGGAACAGAGTCAGAGAGCAGAATTTTCATAGTTTGCACGCCTAAACCTTTTCTTCAGTGATTTATTTTAGAGTGCTCTGTTTATCTTTCATTTGATGTTCTGCTGAGCCAGTGAGCAGCTCTAGGCATGAGCTTCATAATTAATGCAGTGCAGTTTACATATTTTGTATGTGTGTGTGTCTGAGTTTTTGTGTGTCTCAGTGTTTTTGTGTGTGTGATTGTGTTTGTGTCTGAGTGTGTTTCCGAGTGTTTGTGTGTGCATCTGAGTATGTTTTTAAGTGTGTCTGAGTGTTTGTATGTGTGTTTGCCTGTGTTTTTGTGTGTGTCTGCTTTCTGGGGGGGGGGGTGACACCATGACTTACCGCACCGGGTGACACCAACCCTAGTGACGCCACTGGGGACACAGTCTGTACTTGTGATATAGGTGCCAGCATGTATACACAACTCTTGTAGCAGTTACTGGAACCCAAAGTGCTTCAGTTTGTTCTGCCGAGTATATAGGGGACACAGTCTGTACTTGTGATATATACATATAGGTGCCAGTATGTATACACAACTCTTGTAGCAGTTACTGAAACCCCAAGTGCTTCAGTTTGTTCTGCCGAGTATATAGGGGACACAGTCTGTACTTGTGATATAGGTGCCAGCATGTATACACAACTCTTGTAGCAGTTACTGGAACCCAAAGTGCTTCAGTTTGTTCTGCCGAGTATATAGGGGACACAGTCTGTACTTGTGATATAGGTGCCAGCATGTATACACAACTCTTGTAGCAGTTACTGAAACCCCAAGTGCTTCAGTTTGTTCTGCTGAGTATATAGGGGACACAGTCTGTACTTGTGATATAGGTGCCAGCATGTATACACAACTCTTGTAGCAGTTACTGGAACCCAAAGTGCTTCAGTTTGTTCTGCTGAGTATATAGGTGACACAGTCTGTACTTCTGATATAAGTGCCAGCATGTATACACAACTCTTGTAGCAGTTACTGGAAACCCAAGTGAATCAGTTTGTTCTGCTGAGTATATAGAGGACACAGTCTGTACTTGTGATATAGGTGCCAGCATGTATACACAACTCTTGTAGAAGTTACTGGAACCCCAAGTGCATCAGTTTGTTCTGCTGAGTATATAGGGAACACAGTCTGTACTTGTGATATAGGTGCCAGCATGTATACACAACTCTTGTAGGAGTTTCTGGAACCCCCAAGGTGCCAGCATGTATATACAACTCATGTAGCAGATACTGGAATCTCCGATTGCTTCAGTTAGTTCTGCTCAGTATACAGGGGAAGCGGTCTGTACTTGTGATATAGGTGCCAGCATGTATACACAACTCTTGTTACTGGAACCCCAAGTGCTTCAGTTTGTTCTGCTAAGGATATAGGGGACAACAGGGCTAAATTATTAAAGTGCGAGCACACATAATCATGTCCACTGCATATCGATAAATGCCGACAGCATACACTGTCTGCATTTATCATTGCACAAGCATTCCTAGTGAAATGCTTGTGCAATGCCGTCCCCTGCAGATTTTTGGACAATCAGCCGCTAGCAGAGGATTTCAATCATCCCGATCGTATCTGATCGGGATGGATTGCTGTCCACAGCCTCATAGGTGGAGTACGAGTTAATGAGCAGCAGTCTTAAAACCGACACTTCTTAACTCCGGTTTAAGGCGAGCATGAAGGATCGCACAGAAACAGATGCATACGAATGTATTCGGGGGTTGATAAATCGGCCCCAAAGTCTGTACTTGTGATATAGGTGCCAGAATGTATACACAACTCTTGTAGCAGTTACTGGAAACCCCAAGTGCTTCATTTTTTTCTGCTCAATATATAGGGGACACAGTCTGTACTTGTTATATAGGTACCAGCATGTAAACACAACACTTGTAACAGTTACTGGAAACCCAAGTGCTTCAGTTTTTTCTGCTGAGTATATAGAGGAAACAGTCTGTACTTGTGATATAGGTGCAAGAATGAATTCACAACTCTTGTAGCAGTTACTGGAACCCACAAGTGCCTCAGTTTGTTCTGCTGAGTATATAGGTGACACCGTCTGTACTTCTGATATAAGTGCCAGCATGTATACACAACTCTTGTAGCAGTTACTGGAACCCCAAGTGAATCAGTTTGTTCTGCTGAGTATATAGAGGACACAGTCTGTACTTGTGATATAGGTGCCAGCATGTATACACAACTCTTGTAGAAGTTACTGGAACCCTAAGTGCATCAGTTTGTTCTGCTGAGTATATAGGGAACACAGTCTGTACTTGTGATATAGGTGCCAGCATGTATACACAACTCTTGTAGGAGTTTCTGGAACCCCCAAGGTGCCAGCATGTATATACAACTCATGTAGCAGATACTGGAATCTCCGATTGCTTCAGTTAGTTCTGCTCAGTATACAGGGGAGGCGGTCTGTACTTGTGATATAGGTGCCAGCATGTATACACAACTCTTGTTACTGAAACCCCAAGTGCTTCAGTTTGTTCTGCTAAGTATATAGGGGACAACAGGGCCAAATTATTAAAGTGCGAGCACACATAATCCGCCGTAGCAGATCATGTCCACTGCATATCGATAAATGCCGACAGCATACACTGTCTGCATTTATCATTGCACAAGCATTCCTAGTGAAATGCTTGTGCAATGCCGTCCCCTGCAGATTTTTGGACAATCAGCCGCTAGCAGAGGATTTCAATCATCCCGATCGTATCTGATCGGGATGGATTGCTGTCCACAGCCTCATAGGTGGAGTACGAGTTAATGAGAAGCAGTCTTAAAACCGACACTTCTTAACTCCGGTTTCCGGCGAGCATGAAGGATCGCACAGAAACAGATGCATACGAATGTATTCGGGGGTTGATAAATCGGCCCCAAAGTCTGTACTTGTGATATAGGTTCCAAAGAAAAGAGACAAAACCACACTCCATAAAAATTTGATGATTTATTGAATATTTTTAAAAATTCAAAAATAGTAATATGTGACAGCCTAGCCACTTGTATGGGGAAAGAGCGCAGCACACGGGCTTACGCGTTTCGGCTGTTAGCCGTAATCATAGCCTGTTGTGTGTCTGTGTTCCCTGCCTTTAAGAACACCTGAATCTTTTCTAATTGGTTAAAAACATTATGCGCTATTCCTCCTTCTAATGCCCAGGTAATGCTAAACACCTACAGCTGTGTACTTAACCCTATCACTCTTTCAGTAACTACTTCTATCTGTTATTGTTTAGCTACTCGTACTTATATTCGAGAATTGTGCTTTATACATAATGTGTGATAATAAGGGATATGCCAGATGAAACACATTGGAACAGATCTATCTATAGCTTAAACTCCTGAAGAAAATCTACTTAATACCCTAATGATATAGGAGAGATATTGTTTGGCCTCTTGAATACAAAAATATTAATTATAGTGAATTACATTGGCTCAACTTTTCTTGAGAAGACATGCCGTTATACACTCTTAGTGTCGGTGGGAAATGTTACTTGTACTTATTTAGTCTATATAACCTTCTTAATATCTTTCCTTGGGGTTGTCTCCACACTTGATCCGATTGACTGTGGGAAACCACAGACATGTTATGTGTATATTGTTTCCCTAATATCTATTCCTCACCCTTTTCTAGAAGCTAATCTAACATGTATGCTACTTGTCAGAGAACCTATTTATGTAACTACACTTTGTTAGAGATACAAAGAGAAATAAATTAGCAACTATGTTGGGGTAATCATAATGAATATGAGTGCATGAATGGTGTATATGGGGTAATGTAACCCTTGGAATTGAATGATAGGGGTAGATCATTCCCAATAGTTGATAATATCATACCTGGAATTGAGACCCTCAGGGAGTCTTGTTCTGAGTCTCAAAACCCAGAACATCTCCCTTCTTGCTAAGAGTTTATCTAAATTACCTCCCCTTTTAGGGACTTTTACTTCCTCTATAGCACACCACCTTAATGTGTTTATTTCTCCATTGTGTCTCTCAGTGAAGTGTTTAACCAGGGGGGTTTGGGATTTACCTCTGGAGATTGTGGATATATGCTCCCTTATTCTTGTCTTAATGTCCCTTGAAGTGAGACCAATATACTGAACTTTACATTTTTGACATGTGAGCATATATATGACACTCTCTGTCATACAATTCATACAGGTGTTTATCTGAAAGACCTCTCCTGTCACCTGGGACTTAAATGACTTAGTTTTTTCTAAATATTCGCAGGGCTTGCATTTTCTGTGACCACAGTTATACATGCCTCTGCTAGTCAACCAGGTACTACTAGGTTTTGTTTGGGACTTAAGTTCAGTTGGAGACAGCAAGGACCCCAAAGTAGGACACTTCCTTGAACTGCACCTAACTCCCTTTTTGACAACATTGATCAATTTGTCATCCGCTGCCAGAATGGGAAAATGCTTTTTTATTATATTGGTAATTTCGGGAAACTGGGCACTGTAGTTTGTAACAAATGTTAACCCTTTAAAATTATCTTGCTGTTTTTGATTGTTACTTTTTCCTCTGAGGAAGGAGTCTCTCATCTTGAATTCAACTTGTTTTTTTGCTCTAGTTATTATTTTCTGTGTGTACCCTCTGATTTTTAACCTTTGTTCAAGGGCAACTGTTTCCTGGCGAAAATCTTCGTCATTCGAGCAGTTTCTCTTTAGGCGAATGAATTCCCCTTTCGCTACTGCAGCTGCTGTGTGTCTAGGATGACAGCTGCTGTAGTGTAATAGTTTATTACCACTGATGGGTTTCTTATATACTTTGGAGATTACTTTTTCGCCAATTACCCCTTTTAGGGTGAGATCAAGATAGTTGGTTACTGTGGAATTACATTCAAAAGTAAAACTCATGCCCACATCATTGTCATTGAGAGTTTCTATGAATGTTGAGATGTCTGAAGGATCCCCCTTCCATACAAAAAGGAGATCGTCAATGTATCTGCCATACATGGCGATACTATCTTTATAGATATTTCTATCTCCAAAGATGTGGAAAAATTCCCACCAACCTAAAAATAGGTTGGCATACGAGGGGGCAAACTTGGCCCCCATCGCAGTTCCACATCTTTGGAGATAGAAGACATCCTGAAACTGGAAAAAATTGTGAGTTAAAAGATACCTAGTAACTCTGAGGGCAAAATCTTGAAAATCTAGTGAAAAATCCGAGTAATTTCTTAGAAAAAATTTAATAGCCCTCAAACCTTCCTCATGAGGGATCGAGGAGTACAGGGATACAGCATCTACTGTTATCCAGTGGTACTCCTTGTCCCATATTTGTGTTTCCATCATGTTTAAGACATGTTTAGTGTCCTTAATGTATGAGGGTAAATTTTTCACCATAGGCTGCAATATGCTGTCAAGCCACTGGGATAATGGTTCTAAGAGGGACCCTATCCCGCTAACTATGGGACGGCCTTTTATGTCATCTATTGATTTATGGACTTTGGGTAGGTGATGGAACAGGGGTGTTCGTGGGTTATCTACCAATAGAAATTCCATTGTTTTTTGATCGATACACCCCTGTTCCATCCCCTCATCCAATAGATGCCTCAGTTCCCTCTGAGGAAACAGTCTGTACTTGTGATATAGGTGCAAGAATGAATTCACAACTCTTGTAGCAGTTACTGGAACCCACAAGTGCCTCAGTTTGCTTTGCTCAACATATAACAGTCTTTATTTATGATTTAGGTGCCAGCATGAATACACAACTCTTGTAGCAGTTACAGGAACCCAAAATGCTTCAGTTTGTTCTGCTGAGTATATAGGGGACACAGTCTGTACTTGTGATATAGGTTCCAGCATGTATAGACAACTATTGTAGCAGATAGTGGAACCCAAAGTGCTTCAGTTTGTTCTGTTCAACATATAACAGTCTGTACTTGTGACATAGGTGCTAGTGTGTATACACAACTCTTGTACTAGTTACTGGAACCCAAAATACTTCAGTTTGTTCTGCTCAATATACGGTGGACACAGCCTGTACTTGTTATATAGGTGCCAGTATGTATACACAACTCTTGAAGAAGTTGCTGGAAACCAAAATGCTTCAGTTTGTTCTGCTGAGTATATAGGGGAAACAGTCTGTACTTGTGATATAGATGCCAGCATGTATAGACAACTCTTGCATCAGCTAGTGGAACCCAAAATGCTTCAATTTGTTCTGCTCAATATATAACAGTCTGTGATTGTGATAAAGGTGCCAGCATGTATACACAACTTTTGTATCAGTTACTGGAACCCAAAGTGCTTCAGTTTGTTCTGCTCATTATATAACAGTCTATACTTGTGATTTAGGTACCAGCAGTTACTGTAACCCAAAATGCTTCACTTTGTTCTGCTGAGTATATAGGGGACACAGTCTTTACTTGTGATATAGGTGCCAGTATGTATACACAACTCTTGTACCAGCTACTGGAACCCCAAGTAGTTCAGTTTGTTCTGTTCAATATGCAGTGGACACAGTCTTTACTTGTTATATAGGTGCCAGACTGTATACACAACTCTTGTACCAGTTACTGTAACCCAAAATGCTTCAGTTTGTTCTGCTGAGTATATAGGGGACACAGTCTGTACTTGTGATATAGGTGCCAGCATGTATACACAACTCTTGTAGCAGTTACTGGAACCCAAAGTGCTTCAGTTTGTTCTGCCGAGTATATAGGGGACACAGTTTGTACTTGTGATATAGGTGCCAGTATGTATACACAACTCTTGTAGCAGTTACTGAAACCCCAAGTGCTTCAGTTTGTTCTGCCGAGTATATAGGGGACACAAAGAAAGAGAAAGTATACACTTATAGCACTCCTAGGTCTGTAAATGAATTAAATCTAACTGGATGATACAAATTATTCCCTAAGGAATAAGTGGAAGGGGAGAAAACAGATTACAATTAAAATATAACTTTTATTGGGTTTACGTTAAAAGTAGGAATATACTTAAAATCACTCTTAAGCACCGATTTTCCTGATGTCAGCAAATTAGTATAAGTCAAGGTTATTGCTCCTAGTACTTAGGTGTTGATTGTGGGCTGGAATAGGTGCTGCTATATACTTGTATCAGGAGACCTGATATACCAATTTATTGAAGTCCAAAGTTACTAATTCTTATGTGAGAATTAAGTATATGATATATTCTTTATATCTCAATAGTGATATATCTTAGCGTAGCCTGATTTAGATTAAATACTGGATATATAATTTTTAATATTTCTGCTTGTTGCCAAAGTGGAATTATATATACCCAATTGATTATTTGGATTCTGAATAGAATCTCTTGACTCCGCTTTAGAGTATTAGCAGTTGCCTACCTCCGGATTGAAGAGTAGGTTGTTCCCTCCATTATAACAAAAGCTAACCTTCATATATGTTTTTAAATTGTATCTGAATAATTGAGCTACAATTTTATCTTTATTGAGACAATGTATATTGTTGTAGTACTTAATAGACTTATGTGTATTGGTTTCTCTGCGATTGTGAATAACATTCGTTGCTGTTTGGTGTGCTTAAACAATAATTTCAAAGATTATATTCTTTAATCTTTGCACTTAAACTGTATGTGCTTCCGACTTGTGAATCATACACAGTTTGTATTTTATGAATGAACTTCGGTAAGATTTATCTGCTCACAGTTTCTTTAGTATTAGTTTAAATAGCTCTCTGTGATGCGGTAGTAGATAACCTTATATGTCGCAACTTTGGAGCTTATCTGATTCTATCATCACAGAATAATTAGATACCCATCTGGATAACTCATAATATACTAGTGATTAAATAATGTAGTTTCTTAGTATGATGGAACGTATCTGTTCTCAGTGACAACAAAGTTTAAACAGATAGATGTACAAGCATTCCGCTTATTTTGTGAGTCTCCAAAGTTATAACCTAATGTTCATATCAATTTCACACTTGCAGTAAATTATACTTAATCTGTGTACATTTCACTTTGCATACAGACAGGATTGCCCCGGAAATAGGTTTGTGCACTGTTTTGTTGTATAAGCTGTATTAACGGCAAAAATTATGCATACGTGATCAAGCTGCACATACTCATCTAGTCCAAAGCTAATATGATAGTACTCTAAATATATTTTGTGCACCTTAGTTATGTAAAACACAGTTATCTTACAACAAGCGGTATCATGGATGTGGATGTATACCAAATACAGCTCGAAATGAGTTAAATTATTAGGCAGTAACGCCAAACAAAGTTCTATTATTAAGTCTTTATATATTTTGCAAATTTAAGTTAGCTCATATAGGAGAGATAGTACTTGCAATAATATTCAGTACCAGCACCATATATTCAACACCTGATTAGATCTGAGCGTTCATTTTCAAGTGAAACCGTGGCTGACTACAGTAATTTGCGGTAGCTTAAGGCTGTCTAAAAACACAGGAGCTCCTAGGACTCCTCACCATTGCCCTATCGTCCCTAACATGTTTCGCAACTAAACGTTGCTTTTTCAAAGGTGAACGCGCCGCAATATTCGCGGCTATTTAAGGCCGTTAGAAACACGCCCCCAATAGGCGTGTAATGTAATTCAGACCAATGATGTGAGATGAACTAATGATTGACGTGTGAAGACGCATCTGAATACTACTGTTAGAGCAGTTCACTTAATTCTAATTATGAGCTTATTCTTGAGTTCTTCCCAAGCCTGAAATTAAATACTGATGCGAATATGGTATAGAAAAAGCAATTAGTCTTTTTGAAAAGTTTTATTTTCCAAATATGTTGACAGAGGTGGCTGATATTGTATTAACCACAGTTACTCTGTGCAAAAGTTAGTATCATTATGATATACATATTTTTTTATCCTGAAGTATTATTATTTTGTTACTAAACCTAACTATACCTATGATTGTGATCTATGTGAAACCCAATATATAGTATATGGGGATGATTATATTGTGAACTAACGTGTTGCATCGTGATTCCAAACATAAGATGACAAATAATAAATAAAAGGATTCATCAATACAGTACAGGAATGAATCAAAAAAAGGGGGGAGGGAGAATGTGTGTTATGACATCAACCTGACTGGAATTGCTGTGTACATTATATTGTGAACAGGGGGGATTTTAATCTCATGTGTGGTTATAATCATTGTAGAGGAGATATGAAATAAAGGGAATATATACAATAGTATAGGGGCGTGAAAAAACCATAATAAAAAATCATAATAAAAAATCACTTTCCGTGGTGTTGAAGTGAGTGCACCATCACTTGTCTAGTGACTTAGTGTGTGAGTGTATATTACGTGTAACGTTGACAACGTACTGTTTCTGTGATTCGCTGTCTACCTTCCATAGACAATCAGATTTTACAAAAAAGGGGTAAAATTATTTACTTCATTTAATCCATATGGTTGGACTGAGTTCAAGAGAAAGATCCATTTGCTCTCTGCTCTGAGCAGGACGTCCTCTACATTACCACCTCTTATGCCCAAATGTATTTTCTGGATCCCAAAGCATTTTAGATCCGACTGTTTGGAATTATGTCTTTTCAAGAAATGTCTGGCTACAGATGTCAAATTTTTCCCTTCTTGCAGATCTTTAGTTGCATTTTTTATATTCCTCAGATGTTCTTGGAGTCTTAGTCTTATTTTTCTTGTTGTCATACCAACGTATACCAGGTTACATTTGCATTGTAAGACGTATATGACTCCTTCTGTATGGCAATTGATGTAGGATTCAATTTTATGGATTTTCCCAAAGTGGTCAGTGATTTCTTGTTTGTTGACCATGAAGCTACAGGTGCTGCATGTTCCGCATTTAAATGATCCTTTCTTGAAGGCTCCCACAGTTCTTGGTCCCTGTAAGTGGCTGGGGCTAATAAGATCCTTTAGATTACGAGTCCTTCTGAAACCAGTTTGTACTTTTTCTCCTACGATTTTGGAGATTACAGGATCAGAGGTTAGGATGTGCCAATTATTCTGCATAATATTAAGAACTTGAGAGCTTTTGGGGTTGTAGGTGGAGATAAATCTCACTTGTTCCTGTTTTGATTTAGTTTTCGTTTTCAGCAGTTCATGTCTCATGGTATTTTTAGCTCTAAATTCTGCTTTTTTTATTGTTCTTTTGCTGTAACCTCTTGAGATTAGTCTCTCCGTTAGTTCTTTTGCTCTTATTTTGTAATTCTCTTCTGTGGAGCAATTGCGTCTCATCCTGAGGAATTCTCCTGTGGGGAGCGCTTTTACTGTGTTGGGGGCATGAGCACTTGTACTAAAAAGTAGACTGTTGGTAGCAGTTTTCTTACGATGGACATCTGTTTCCACTGTGCCTGTTGTTGTTTTTGTAATTTTTAAATCCAGAAAGTCTATACTTTTTTGACTTGCTTCATAGGTCAATTTGATGTTTAGTGTGTTGGTGTTCAATTTGGCCATGAATTGGTCCAATTCTGCACGAGTGCCCTCCCATAGGAAGAGCACATCGTCTATGTATCTCATCCATAATGGTATTTTGTTTAAATCCTCAGTATTGTCATCTGAGAACACATGTTTTTGCTCCCACCAGCCTAGAAAGAGATTAGCATAGGTGGGGGCACAGGCGGTGTTACGGTTACCCTTAGTCTCGCTGAGAGATGGACCGCTTAGTAGCCTGGATCCCTATTGCTAAAGAGGGGAGAAGCTGCTTTCCATAGTATTCTATATGAGTCTCGCAAATATAGAATAATCTCCCTTAGCTGCAGTACAGCTAGGATACCCTTCTGCCCACAAAAACGAGTCAACGCTGCGATTGAGGGTCAAACAAGAACTCAGGACTGGGATGCCCAGCCTGCTTTTTATTAAGGTTACATGCACACAGGGCACTCCCAGGGGGAGAGGGGGGGAAGCACAAAATCCCCCATCACACATTTAGATAGAGAGCACTGTCCTTTGACAGGCCACAATAGGATTACAGTACTTAAGATAACAAGTTTACAAGTTCATCTTATCAATTAGCAGTCTGGCTCCAGAGGTGATTAGACAATAGTTTCTAAAAGCTGAAAAAAAAGAGTTAACTCTTTATGAAATGAAACTTGTTACAGTTTTCTTGGAGCCCTTCTTAGGCGCTGGCTTGCTGGTTCAGGCATTGCTGCTGGGAAATAAGCTCTTCACAACAGAATAACTAATGCTTCTGTAACATTGCTCCCTTTCTGTGGAACACTCTGGCAGACACGGTCTGACCCCTTTTCGGGGCAGACTAAGGCTGTCCAGACCGCTGGTTATGCAGGGCTGAGGTCGGTTTGTCTGGACAACCCGTCGGCGTTGCCATTCTGTTTCCCAGGTCTGTAAGTAATGGTGAAATTGAAGGTTTGCAACGATAAGCTCCAACGTAATAGCCTGCCGTTATCTCCAGAGACCCGGTTCAGCCACACCAACGGGTTATGGTCGGTGACCAGAGTGAACTCCTGACCATATAAATAGGGAGTCAATTTCTTTAATGCCCACACCAAAGCCAAACACTCCTTTTCGACCGCTGCATAGCTGACTTCACGGGGCAGGAGCTTCCGGCTGATGTAGGCAACTGGATGCTCCCCTCCATCTTCGCCTACTTGGCTGAGGACAGCTCCCAGCCCGAACATGGAAGCATCTGTATGGACGATAAAACGTTTGTTAAGGGCTGGGGCCGCCAAGACAGGAGCGTTAATTAGAGCATTTTTGAGAGCCTGGAAAGCCGTTTCACAGTGGGGAGACCACAGGACCTGTCGAGGTAAGTTCTTCTTGGTCAAGTCAGTCAGGGGTTTGGCAAGTGTGCTGTAGTCTGGTACGAACCGTCTATAGTACCCTGCCGTGCCCAGGAAGGCTAGGACCTGAGTCTTAGTGATGGGGGTGGGCCAATTGGCGACAGCTTCTATTTTGGCCGGCTCTGGTCGCTGCTTTCCACACCCCACCCGGTGACCCAGGTACTGTACCTCGGCCATCCCAAAGTGGCATTTTTCTGGCTTCAGAGTCAGGCCAGCAGCCCGGATCTGATCCAGAACCATTCCCACATGAGCTAAGTGGTCCTCCCAGGACTCACTGTGGATCGCTATGTCGTCCAGGTAGGCGCAAGCAAAACTCTGGAAGCCATCCAGGAGCCTATCCACCAAGCGCTGGAATGTAGCTGGGGCATTCTTCATCCCAAACGGCATTACCCTAAACTGATATAAGCCGAATGGGGTGACGAATGCCGACTTGGGGATAGCCTCCGGGGCCAGGGGAATCTGCCAGTAACCTTTGCAGAGGTCAATAGTGGTCAGGTAATTTCCCCTGGCTATACGATCGAGTAGCTCGTCTACCCTGGGCATAGGGTAAGCGTCCGTCACGGTATTTTCATTGAGCCTCCGATAGTCTACGCAGAACCGGGTGGTCCCATCTTTCTTGGGCACCAAGACAACTGGGGAGGCCCAGGGACTATCGGAGGGCTCAATTACCCTGAGCTGGAGCATCTCATCGATCTCCTTCTTCATTCCTGTCCTAACTGCTTCGGGGATTCGGTACGGAGCCTGGCGCAAGGGAGCTTGTCCCGGAGTATCTACCTGGTGGGTGGTTAAAGTAGTGTACCCTGGCTTCGGGGAGAAGGTGAGGTGTTTGGACTGGAGGAGTTGGTTGAGCTGCTCCCTTTCAGTGGGGCTAAGTCGGTCCCCTATCTGAACCTGCGCCACTATACCTGTGGGGAGGCTCTTTTCTAATAGGTCTGGAATGGGTAAACTGTCGGGGTCTTCCTGAGGGGAACAACATACGGCCGTCACGTTCTCTGGTCGCTCAAAATATTCCTTGAGCATGTTTACATGGAATGTCTTTCTAAGATTGTTGTCGTGGCAGCTAGCTATCACATAAGTGGTGTCTCCCCTTTTCTCTACGATCTGGTAGGGACCCTGCCAGGACGCCTGCAATTTGTCTGTCTTCACCGGCTTAAGTACTAACACCTTTTGTCCTATGGTGAAGATTCTCTTTCGGGCCCCCCGATCGTACCATACTTTCTGTCTTCTCTGGGCCAACTGGAGATTAGCCCGCACGGATTTGGCTAATTGCTCCATTCGGTCCCTGAGTTCCAGCACGTATGGCACAATTGGGACACCGTCAGCCTCCATCTCTCCCTCCCAGTGCTCCCGGATCAGGTTTAGGGGTCCCCGTACCTTTCTTCCGTAGAGCAACTCGAAGGGAGAGAACCCTGTCGTTTCCTGGGGCACCTCCCGATAAGCAAATAGGAGGTGCGGCAGGAAGCGTTCCCAGTCTCGGTATTCCTGAGTGAACGTCTTGAGCATTTGCTTGAGGGTCCCATTGAACCTCTCACACAGCCCGTTCGTCTGGGGGTGGTATGGGGAGCTTAGGAGGGACTTAATTTTGCAAACCTGCCAGAGTTGTTGGGTCAATTCAGCCGTAAATTGGGTGCCTCGGTCGGATAGGATTTCTTTTGGAAATCCTACCCGGGAGAACACCTGTACTAGTGCATTCGCTACCGTATCCGCTTGTATGTTGGATAGGGCGACAGCCTCTGGGTACCTGGTAGCGTAGTCCACTACGGTAAGAATGTATCGCTTACCGGAGGGACTAGGGGTAGCCAGTGGTCCCACTAGGTCAATAGCAACCCGGCTGAAGGGTTCCTCTACAATGGGCATATTTACTAGCTGGGCTTTAGGGTGATCGCCTCGCCTTCCTACTCGTTGACACACATCGCAGGTGTTACAGTAAGTTCTAACGTCAGCGTGCACCCCTGGCCAAAAGAACGTGTGAGTAATGCGGTGTAGGGTACGGGTAACGGCTAGGTGGCCTGCTAAGGGGATGTCGTGGCCTATTTTGAGGATTTCTTGACGGTATTTGTGGGGCACTACCAGCTGTCGCCTACGCTGTCCCCTTTTCTCTGTCCAGCGGTATAGTTTCCCTTTTTCCCATAAGAATGTTTCGTTATCTGCCCCGCCCCCTCCGGTCTCTGCTCGTTCCCGGTACTTTTGTAAGGTCGGGTCAGTCTTAGACTCTGCCTCGAAGGCATCTGGGGTGTCCCAGGGTATGGGGCCTAACCTGTCAGGCAAGGTCGGGGTAGGTCTTACCTGTGTCTCCCGCACTGGTGAGAGCTCTCGCTCCGTCCGGGCTTGGGCCCGTGTAGTCACTGGGTCCGCCTCGTTGTTGCATACTGGAGCATAGGCAGAAGTCATGGGGCCCAAATCGTTGCCCAGTAGTACTTCGGCAGGTAAATTATCCATTAGGCCCACGTTCACAGCCCCCTTTCCCGCTCCCCAATCAAGATGCACTTTAGCTGTTGGAATTTTGTACACATCCCCCCCCGCCACTCTAACGGCCACAGTCTGTCCGGATCGCTTCTGCTCTGGCACCAAATGACTCTGTACCAGCGTGATAGTAGCCCCTGTGTCTCGCAATCCCTCGGTAGATCGCCCCTCGAGCCATACCCTCTGCCGATGGTGCTGGCGGTTATCTGAGGCAGCATATACAGGGTCTGCCTCGTGAAGCGGCCCCACATATCCCTCCATAGGGGCCTCTTGGTTAACACAGAGGGCCCGGGCCGGACGATAGGACCCAGAGGGGTAATTGTAATTCCTGGGTGTCTGGTGCGTATTAAGGGGGCAGCTAGCCATGAAATGCCCTGGTTGCTTGCATCGGTGGCAAGTCGGTCTGGGACGCTCAGAGCTGTTATTGGGTGGTCCTGAGTGTCGGACGGGCCCTGTGGGCACCGGGGCTCGGAATTCAGCACGAGGGGGTGCACGGTAAACCTCTCTGGGTTCGACCCGTGCTGGAGCTCGGTAGTTCATGGGTTCGTGAAGACGGGAGTCATAATGTTCATCGGCCAATTTGGCTGCTTCTTCTAAGGTAGAAGGCCGCCTGTCTCGCAGCCATTCCTTCCCTTGCTGTTCCATGCCATTATAAAAATGTTCTAAGAGAAACAATTGTAAAATTTCCTCCCCAGTCACCGCTTTACTTCCGCTCAGCCAGTGATTTGCCGCTCTCCGCATTCGGTGCGCCCATTCCATATGGGTATCGTTAGGCTTCTTTTCCGTGCCCCGAAACTGTCGGCGATACGTGTCCGGAGTTACAGCGTACCGTCGCAACAGTGTCTCCTTAACTAGCTCATACTGTGTCACTTCCTCAGCACCCAGAGTACGAAAGGCTTCCAGGGCTCGCCCAGATAGTTTCCCAGACAATATCGTGGGCCACTCTCTGTTGGGAATCTGGTGCAGGGCACATTGCCTTTCGAAGTCCGCCAAATATTCATCAATCCCTGTCTTGCTCTCTAGGAAGGGTCGAAATGCCGCATAGGGTATCTTGGGCCTCCCAGCATTTTCGACAGGGATGATTACCTGCGGGGCTTCAGCATTGCGGTGTGCGTTTGCTAGGTTGAGTTCGTGGGCTCGAGTCTCTCGTATATCCTCGTCCGCCTCCGCCATCAACTGCTGTACCAATTCCATGGAGGGGTTCGGCCCGTATAATGAGAGCCTTTCCCAAACAATCCTGTTTTTTTTCGTCACTAATCGTGGTCGGTGTTTCCGCCATTGTGAAGCTCTGATCCAGTTCGGTCAATTCTGCGATCAGCTCTCTCCTCGGCCGGTTGCTGGCGTACCCCCCTCTGCTTTCAAGTAAATCCTTTAGGGTTGTACGCTTCAATTTTTCGTAAGCGCTCTCCATCCGTTCTGTACCTCTCCTAGGAAATCCAGGAAAATCCCGCCGCTGCCGCCAAATGTTACGGTTACCCTTAGTCTCGCTGAGAGATGGACCGCTTAGTAGCCTGGATCCCTATTGCTAAAGAGGGGAGAAGCTGCTTTCCATAGTATTCTATATGAGTCTCGCAAATATAGAATAATCTCCCTTAGCTGCAGTACAGCTAGGATACCCTTCTGCCCACAAAAACGAGTCAACGCTGCGATTGAGGGTCAAACAAGAACTCAGGACTGGGATGCCCAGCCTGCTTTTTATTAAGGTTACATGCACACAGGGCACTCCCAGGGGGAGAGGGGGGGAAGCACAAAATCCCCCATCACACATTTAGATAGAGAGCACTGTCCTTTGACAGGCCACAATAGGATTACAGTACTTAAGATAACAAGTTTACAAGTTCATCTTATCAATTAGCAGTCTGGCTCCAGAGGTGATTAGACAATAGTTTCTAAAAGCTGAAAAAAAAGAGTTAACTCTTTATGAAATGAAACTTGTTACAGTTTTCTTGGAGCCCTTCTTAGGCGCTGGCTTGCTGGTTCAGGCATTGCTGCTGGGAAATAAGCTCTTCACAACAGAATAACTAATGCTTCTGTAACAGGCGGTGCCCATTGCCGTGCCTCTGGTTTGAAGGTAAAAGCCATTATCAAAAGTAAAGAAATTGTGTGTTAAAATGAATTTTAACAATTGTAGAATAAAACTGTCATGAGCTGGGTCTTCCTCAGATCCCATGGAGAGAAACCACTGTACAGCTTCTATACCAAGATTGTGATTTATACAGGTATATAGTGATTCAACATCAGCTGTAACTAACCAAGTAGATGGTAAAAGGTGTACATTTTGTAGCTGAACCAAGACATCAGTGGTGTCTTGTACATAAGATGACAATTGACGGAGATAATTCCTGAGTCTGAAGTCAATGTATCTGCTCGCTTTTTCCGTAAGGCTGTTAATGCCAGATACAATTGGCCGTCCAGGGGGTTGTTGTTGATTTTTGTGAATTTTAGGGATTAGGTAGAAAGTTGCTACTGTTGGTTCCTTCACTTTGAGATATTGGTATTCTTTGTTTGTGAGTAGATTATCGAATTTAGCCATTTCTATGATATTCATATATTCAAGGAGAAATGTTTTATTTGGATTAAAACTTAACTTCTTATAGCACGATGTGTCCTTGAGTTGTTTGTCTGTTTCTTTCTTGTACATATCAATGGGCCACAAAACTATATTTCCCCCCTTGTCTGAGTTTCGGATGATGACATCATCCCAGTTTCTCATGTCATTTAATGCCTTTTGTTCCTGAGTTGTCAAGTTTTTTTCAATTACTTTATCTGATAGCTGCAGTATTTCATTACAAACTACATCAGTGAACACCTGCAGTTGAGGGCATTGATTTATCTTGGGCATAAAAGATGACTTATTTATTATCTTATCTCGCCATTTTCTTTCTGTCAAGGAATCAGCTGATTGATCTTGTCCAGACGTATTCTCTGTCAATAGATTTTCTAGTATTTCTAAAGTTTCTCTCTCATCTTCTGTCCAGTGTTGTGTTAAGATTGCTTCTGTAGGTTCTGATTGAGTTTTATTTCTACTGTAGATTCTCTTTAGTGCTATTTTACGAACAAATAGGTGTACATCTTTGATTAATTCGAATTTATCAAGTTTTGGTGTAGGGCAAAATGACATACCTTTGGATAAAACTTGGGTATGTGCTTCCGATAGAAGTTTTTGTGATAAGTTTATAATTCTCAGTGAGTCATTTTGATTTGCGAGAAGGGGCTGGGAGCCCTTTGATAGGGTTTCCAGTTTTTCTTGTTGGTTCTGTTTGATGTTTGACTTTTGTTTTGTCTTTTTGGTTTTCCCCCTGCCTCTTCTGGTGTATCTCCGCTCGAAGAGGCTCCTGCCCCTAAAAAATCTTTCCTTTTTCCTCTTGTTATTCTTATATTTCTCTCCAAGTTTGGTGTTTGTGGTTCCACATCTGATTCTAGGGTTTCAGATTCTTCTCCCTCTGTGTCTGAGACATCACTTTGAACCAAGTTTACCCTAGATTGTCGCCCTTTGTTAGTATTGGTTCTAATTTTCCATTTATACACCTTTTGATTTGCATAATCTGTTTTATCTCTGCTTAGTTTGCCTTGTTTTGTTTGTTTTATTTCATTTTCGTACTTGTCCAGTTCCTTTTGATATTGTTTGTATGTTTCTTCAAAATTGGATAGAGATTCAAATTCTTCTAATTGTTTATTTAATTCCTGAACTTTGATTTCCAAACAGTCATATTCTTCCTTATCATGTTTTATGAGTATTTTCATCAATTTTCCTGAGCATTCTGTTAATGCTTCTTCCCATTCAATATTGTGTGATGGGTTACGGAACTCGAATGCTGGGAATAATTGTATTCTCAATCCTCTTGGGATTAACTTTAATTCTATATATTTCTCGAAGAAATGATGATTCCACCATAACTTATCTTGTTTAAACATTAATTTGTGTACTTCCCTGAGGGTTGAGTTCATTTTATCTTGTATATTTGAGGCATTAGTGGGTGGATTTTTGAATACATCATTAAGGTCTGTTTCTCTTTTTCTTTGTCTAGATTGTCTGTCTTGCTCCCATTTTGAAGACATGATGGTAAGTTAGATTAAATAGTGTGTGTGCTCTATTGGTAAGAGGCCTGAGAATCAGGTATTGGAATTATCGAGATTTGAAAGGAAACCAATGGCACTACTAGCGTATATGACCTTATTCCTACACTTATTTAATAATTTGTCAGGATGTGGGTGCTGTGTATAAAACCGTATTTAGCAAAGAAAGAGAAAGTATACACTTATAGCACTCCTAGGTCTGTAAATGAATTAAATCTAACTGGATGATACAAATTATTCCCTAAGGAATAAGTGGAAGGGGAGAAAACAGATTACAATTAAAATATAACTTTTATTGGGTTTACGTTAAAAGTAGGAATATACTTAAAATCACTCTTAAGCACCGATTTTCCTGATGTCAGCAAATTAGTATAAGTCAAGGTTATTGCTCCTAGTACTTAGGTGTTGATTGTGGGCTGGAATAGGTGCTGCTATATACTTGTATCAGGAGACCTGATATACCAATTTATTGAAGTCCAAAGTTACTAATTCTTATGTGAGAATTAAGTATATGATATATTCTTTATATCTCAATAGTGATATATCTTAGCGTAGCCTGATTTAGATTAAATACTGGATATATAATTTTTAATATTTCTGCTTGTTGCCAAAGTGGAATTATATATACCCAATTGATTATTTGGATTCTGAATAGAATCTCTTGACTCCGCTTTAGAGTATTAGCAGTTGCCTACCTCCGGATTGAAGAGTAGGTTGTTCCCTCCATTATAACAAAAGCTAACCTTCATATATGTTTTTAAATTGTATCTGAATAATTGAGCTACAATTTTATCTTTATTGAGACAATGTATATTGTTGTAGTACTTAATAGACTTATGTGTATTGGTTTCTCTGCGATTGTGAATAACATTCGTTGCTGTTTGGTGTGCTTAAACAATAATTTCAAAGATTATATTCTTTAATCTTTGCACTTAAACTGTATGTGCTTCCGACTTGTGAATCATACACAGTTTGTATTTTATGAATGAACTTCGGTAAGATTTATCTGCTCACAGTTTCTTTAGTATTAGTTTAAATAGCTCTCTGTGATGCGGTAGTAGATAACCTTATATGTCGCAACTTTGGAGCTTATCTGATTCTATCATCACAGAATAATTAGATACCCATCTGGATAACTCATAATATACTAGTGATTAAATAATGTAGTTTCTTAGTATGATGGAACGTATCTGTTCTCAGTGACAACAAAGTTTAAACAGATAGATGTACAAGCATTCCGCTTATTTTGTGAGTCTCCAAAGTTATAACCTAATGTTCATATCAATTTCACACTTGCAGTAAATTATACTTAATCTGTGTACATTTCACTTTGCATACAGACAGGATTGCCCCGGAAATAGGTTTGTGCACTGTTTTGTTGTATAAGCTGTATTAACGGCAAAAATTATGCATACGTGATCAAGCTGCACATACTCATCTAGTCCAAAGCTAATATGATAGTACTCTAAATATATTTTGTGCACCTTAGTTATGTAAAACACAGTTATCTTACAACAAGCGGTATCATGGATGTGGATGTATACCAAATACAGCTCGAAATGAGTTAAATTATTAGGCAGTAACGCCAAACAAAGTTCTATTATTAAGTCTTTATATATTTTGCAAATTTAAGTTAGCTCATATAGGAGAGATAGTACTTGCAATAATATTCAGTACCAGCACCATATATTCAACACCTGATTAGATCTGAGCGTTCATTTTCAAGTGAAACCGTGGCTGACTACAGTAATTTGCGGTAGCTTAAGGCTGTCTAAAAACACAGGAGCTCCTAGGACTCCTCACCATTGCCCTATCGTCCCTAACATGTTTCGCAACTAAACGTTGCTTTTTCAAAGGTGAACGCGCCGCAATATTCGCGGCTATTTAAGGCCGTTAGAAACACGCCCCCAATAGGCGTGTAATGTAATTCAGACCAATGATGTGAGATGAACTAATGATTGACGTGTGAAGACGCATCTGAATACTACTGTTAGAGCAGTTCACTTAATTCTAATTATGAGCTTATTCTTGAGTTCTTCCCAAGCCTGAAATTAAATACTGATGCGAATATGGTATAGAAAAAGCAATTAGTCTTTTTGAAAAGTTTTATTTTCCAAATATGTTGACAGAGGTGGCTGATATTGTATTAACCACAGTTACTCTGTGCAAAAGTTAGTATCATTATGATATACATATTTTTTTATCCTGAAGTATTATTATTTTGTTACTAAACCTAACTATACCTATGATTGTGATCTATGTGAAACCCAATATATAGTATATGGGGATGATTATATTGTGAACTAACGTGTTGCATCGTGATTCCAAACATAAGATGACAAATAATAAATAAAAGGATTCATCAATACAGTACAGGAATGAATCAAAAAAAGGGGGGAGGGAGAATGTGTGTTATGACATCAACCTGACTGGAATTGCTGTGTACATTATATTGTGAACAGGGGGGATTTTAATCTCATGTGTGGTTATAATCATTGTAGAGGAGATATGAAATAAAGGGAATATATACAATAGTATAGGGGCGTGAAAAAACCATAATAAAAAATCATAATAAAAAATCACTTTCCGTGGTGTTGAAGTGAGTGCACCATCACTTGTCTAGTGACTTAGTGTGTGAGTGTATATTACGTGTAACGTTGACAACGTACTGTTTCTGTGATTCGCTGTCTACCTTCCATAGACAATCAGATTTTACAAAAAAGGGGTAAAATTATTTACTTCATTTAATCCATATGGTTGGACTGAGTTCAAGAGAAAGATCCATTTGCTCTCTGCTCTGAGCAGGACGTCCTCTACATTACCACCTCTTATGCCCAAATGTATTTTCTGGATCCCAAAGCATTTTAGATCCGACTGTTTGGAATTATGTCTTTTCAAGAAATGTCTGGCTACAGATGTCAAATTTTTCCCTTCTTGCAGATCTTTAGTTGCATTTTTTATATTCCTCAGATGTTCTTGGAGTCTTAGTCTTATTTTTCTTGTTGTCATACCAACGTATACCAGGTTACATTTGCATTGTAAGACGTATATGACTCCTTACAGGGACCAAGAACTGTGGGAGCCTTCAAGAAAGGATCATTTAAATGCGGAACATGCAGCACCTGTAGCTTCATGGTCAACAAACAAGAAATCACTGACCACTTTGGGAAAATCCATAAAATTGAATCCTACATCAATTGCCATACAGAA
Organism: Bombina bombina; assembly: GCF_027579735.1. NCBI lineage: Eukaryota > Metazoa > Chordata > Amphibia > Anura > Bombinatoridae > Bombina > Bombina bombina. The sequence continues at coordinate 22,454,838 of NC_069504.1, read as the reverse complement.
GGAGTCATATACGTCTTACAATGCAAATGTAACCTGGTATACGTTGGTATGACAACAAGAAAAATAAGACTAAGACTCCAAGAACATCTGAGGAATATAAAAAATGCAACTAAAGATCTGCAAGAAGGGAAAAATTTGACATCTGTAGCCAGACATTTCTTGAAAAGACATAATTCCAAACAGTCGGATCTAAAATGCTTTGGGATCCAGAAAATACATTTGGGCATAAGAGGTGGTAATGTAGAGGACGTCCTGCTCAGAGCAGAGAGCAAATGGATCTTTCTCTTGAACTCAGTCCAACCATATGGATTAAATGAAGTAAATAATTTTACCCCTTTTTTGTAAAATCTGATTGTCTATGGAAGGTAGACAGCGAATCACAGAAACAGTACGTTGTCAACGTTGCACGTAATATACACTCACACACTAAGTCACTAGACAAGTGATGGTGCACTCACTTCAACACCACGGAAAGTGATTTTTTATTATGATTTTTTATTATGGTTTTTTCACGCCCCTATACTATTGTATATATTCCCTTTATTTCATATCTCCTCTACAATGATTATAACCACACATGAGATTAAAATCCCCCCTGTTCACAATATAATGTACACAGCAATTCCAGTCAGGTTGATGTCATAACACACATTCTCCCTCCCCCCTTTTTTTGATTCATTCCTGTACTGTATTGATGAATCCTTTTATTTATTATTTGTCATCTTATGTTTGGAATCACGATGCAACACGTTAGTTCACAATATACTCATCCCCATATACTATATATTGGGTTTCACATAGATCACAATCATAGGTATAGTTAGGTTTAGTAACAAAATAATAATACTTCAGGATAAAAAAATATGTATATCATAATGATACTAACTTTTGCACAGAGTAACTGTGGTTAATACAATATCAGCCACCTCTGTCAACATATTTGGAAAATAAAACTTTTCAAAAAGACTAATTGCTTTTTCTATACCATATTCGCATCAGTATTTAATTTCAGGCTTGGGAAGAACTCAAGAATAAGCTCATAATTAGAATTAAGTGAACTGCTCTAACAGTAGTATTCAGATGCGTCTTCACACGTCAATCATTAGTTCATCTCACATCATTGGTCTGAATTACATTACACGCCTATTGGGGGCGTGTTTCTAACGGCCTTAAATAGCCGCGAATATTGCGGCGCGTTCACCTTTGAAAAAGCAACGTTTAGTTGCGAAACATGTTAGGGACGATAGGGCAATGGTGAGGAGTCCTAGGAGCTCCTGTGTTTTTAGACAGCCTTAAGCTACCGCAACTTACTGTAGTCAGCCACGGTTTCACTTGAAAATGAACGCTCAGATCTAATCAGGTGTTGAATATATGGTGCTGGTACTGAATATTATTGCAAGTACTATCTCTCCTATATGAGCTAACTTAAATTTGCAAAATATATAAAGACTTAATAATAGAACTTTGTTTGGCGTTACTGCCTAATAATTTAACTCATTTCGAGCTGTATTTGGTATACATCCACATCCATGATACCGCTTGTTGTAAGATAACTGTGTTTTACATAACTAAGGTGCACAAAATATATTTAGAGTACTATCATATTAGCTTTGGACTAGATGAGTATGTGCAGCTTGATCACGTATGCATAATTTTTGCCGTTAATACAGCTTATACAACAAAACAGTGCACAAACCTATTTCCGGGGCAATCCTGTCTGTATGCAAAGTGAAATGTACACAGATTAAGTATAATTTACTGCAAGTGTGAAATTGATATGAACATTAGGTTATAACTTTGGAGACTCACAAAATAAGCGGAATGCTTGTACATCTATCTGTTTAAACTTTGTTGTCACTGAGAACAGATACGTTCCATCATACTAAGAAACTACATTATTTAATCACTAGTATATTATGAGTTATCCAGATGGGTATCTAATTATTCTGTGATGATAGAATCAGATAAGCTCCAAAGTTGCGACATATAAGGTTATCTACTACCGCATCACAGAGAGCTATTTAAACTAATACTAAAGAAACTGTGAGCAGATAAATCTTACCGAAGTTCATTCATAAAATACAAACTGTGTATGATTCACAAGTCGGAAGCACATACAGTTTAAGTGCAAAGATTAAAGAATATAATCTTTGAAATTATTGTTTAAGCACACCAAACAGCAACGAATGTTATTCACAATCGCAGAGAAACCAATACACATAAGTCTATTAAGTACTACAACAATATACATTGTCTCAATAAAGATAAAATTGTAGCTCAATTATTCAGATACAATTTAAAAACATATATGAAGGTTAGCTTTTGTTATAATGGAGGGAACAACCTACTCTTCAATCCGGAGGTAGGCAACTGCTAATACTCTAAAGCGGAGTCAAGAGATTCTATTCAGAATCCAAATAATCAATTGGGTATATATAATTCCACTTTGGCAACAAGCAGAAATATTAAAAATTATATATCCAGTATTTAATCTAAATCAGGCTACGCTAAGATATATCACTATTGAGATATAAAGAATATATCATATACTTAATTCTCACATAAGAATTAGTAACTTTGGACTTCAATAAATTGGTATATCAGGTCTCCTGATACAAGTATATAGCAGCACCTATTCCAGCCCACAATCAACACCTAAGTACTAGGAGCAATAACCTTGACTTATACTAATTTGCTGACATCAGGAAAATCGGTGCTTAAGAGTGATTTTAAGTATATTCCTACTTTTAACGTAAACCCAATAAAAGTTATATTTTAATTGTAATCTGTTTTCTCCCCTTCCACTTATTCCTTAGGGAATAATTTGTATCATCCAGTTAGATTTAATTCATTTACAGACCTAGGAGTGCTATAAGTGTATACTTTCTCTTTCTTTGCTAAATACGGTTTTATACACAGCACCCACATCCTGACAAATTATTAAATAAGTGTAGGAATAAGGTCATATACGCTAGTAGTGCCATTGGTTTCCTTTCAAATCTCGATAATTCCAATACCTGATTCTCAGGCCTCTTACCAATAGAGCACACACACTATTTAATCTAACTTACCATCATGTCTTCAAAATGGGAGCAAGACAGACAATCTAGACAAAGAAAAAGAGAAACAGACCTTAATGATGTATTCAAAAATCCACCCACTAATGCCTCAAATATACAAGATAAAATGAACTCAACCCTCAGGGAAGTACACAAATTAATGTTTAAACAAGATAAGTTATGGTGGAATCATCATTTCTTCGAGAAATATATAGAATTAAAGTTAATCCCAAAAGGATTGAGAATACAATTATTCCCAGCATTCGAGTTCCGTAACCCATCACACAATATTGAATGGGAAGAAGCATTAACAGAATGCTCAGGAAAATTGATGAAAATACTCATAAAACATGATAAGGAAGAATATGACTGTTTGGAAATCAAAGTTCAGGAATTAAATAAACAATTAGAAGAATTTGAATCTCTATCCAATTTTGAAGAAACATACAAACAATATCAAAAGGAACTGGACAAGTACGAAAATGAAATAAAACAAACAAAACAAGGCAAACTAAGCAGAGATAAAACAGATTATGCAAATCAAAAGGTGTATAAATGGAAAATTAGAACCAATACTAACAAAGGGCGACAATCTAGGGTAAACTTGGTTCAAAGTGATGTCTCAGACACAGAGGGAGAAGAATCTGAAACCCTAGAATCAGATGTGGAACCACAAACACCAAACTTGGAGAGAAATATAAGAATAACAAGAGGAAAAAGGAAAGATTTTTTAGGGGCAGGAGCCTCTTCGAGCGGAGATACACCAGAAGAGGCAGGGGGAAAACCAAAAAGACAAAACAAAAGTCAAACATCAAACAGAACCAACAAGAAAAACTGGAAACCCTATCAAAGGGCTCCCAGCCCCTTCTCGCAAATCAAAATGACTCACTGAGAATTATAAACTTATCACAAAAACTTCTATCGGAAGCACATACCCAAGTTTTATCCAAAGGTATGTCATTTTGCCCTACACCAAAACTTGATAAATTCGAATTAATCAAAGATGTACACCTATTTGTTCGTAAAATAGCACTAAAGAGAATCTACAGTAGAAATAAAACTCAATCAGAACCTACAGAAGCAATCTTAACACAACACTGGACAGAAGATGAGAGAGAAACTTTAGAAATACTAGAAAATCTATTGACAGAGAATACGTCTGGACAAGATCAATCAGCTGATTCCTTGACAGAAAGAAAATGGCGAGATAAGATAATAAATAAGTCATCTTTTATGCCCAAGATAAATCAATGCCCTCAACTGCAGGTGTTCACTGATGTAGTTTGTAATGAAATACTGCAGCTATCAGATAAAGTAATTGAAAAAAACTTGACAACTCAGGAACAAAAGGCATTAAATGACATGAGAAACTGGGATGATGTCATCATCCGAAACTCAGACAAGGGGGGAAATATAGTTTTGTGGCCCATTGATATGTACAAGAAAGAAACAGACAAACAACTCAAGGACACATCGTGCTATAAGAAGTTAAGTTTTAATCCAAATAAAACATTTCTCCTTGAATATATGAATATCATAGAAATGGCTAAATTCGATAATCTACTCACAAACAAAGAATACCAATATCTCAAAGTGAAGGAACCAACAGTAGCAACTTTCTACCTAATCCCTAAAATTCACAAAAATCAACAACAACCCCCTGGACGGCCAATTGTATCTGGCATTAACAGCCTTACGGAAAAAGCGAGCAGATACATTGACTTCAGACTCAGGAATTATCTCCGTCAATTGTCATCTTATGTACAAGACACCACTGATGTCTTGGTTCAGCTACAAAATGTACACCTTTTACCATCTACTTGGTTAGTTACAGCTGATGTTGAATCACTATATACCTGTATAAATCACAATCTTGGTATAGAAGCTGTACAGTGGTTTCTCTCCATGGGATCTGAGGAAGACCCAGCTCATGACAGTTTTATTCTACAATTGTTAAAATTCATTTTAACACACAATTTCTTTACTTTTGATAATGGCTTTTACCTTCAAACCAGAGGCACGGCAATGGGCACCGCCTGTGCCCCCACCTATGCTAATCTCTTTCTAGGCTGGTGGGAGCAAAAACATGTGTTCTCAGATGACAATACTGAGGATTTAAACAAAATACCATTATGGATGAGATACATAGACGATGTGCTCTTCCTATGGGAGGGCACTCGTGCAGAATTGGACCAATTCATGGCCAAATTGAACACCAACACACTAAACATCAAATTGACCTATGAAGCAAGTCAAAAAAGTATAGACTTTCTGGATTTAAAAATTACAAAAACAACAACAGGCACAGTGGAAACAGATGTCCATCGTAAGAAAACTGCTACCAACAGTCTACTTTTTAGTACAAGTGCTCATGCCCCCAACACAGTAAAAGCGCTCCCCACAGGAGAATTCCTCAGGATGAGACGCAATTGCTCCACAGAAGAGAATTACAAAATAAGAGCAAAAGAACTAACGGAGAGACTAATCTCAAGAGGTTACAGCAAAAGAACAATAAAAAAAGCAGAATTTAGAGCTAAAAATACCATGAGACATGAACTGCTGAAAACGAAAACTAAATCAAAACAGGAACAAGTGAGATTTATCTCCACCTACAACCCCAAAAGCTCTCAAGTTCTTAATATTATGCAGAATAATTGGCACATCCTAACCTCTGATCCTGTAATCTCCAAAATCGTAGGAGAAAAAGTACAAACTGGTTTCAGAAGGACTCGTAATCTAAAGGATCTTATTAGCCCCAGCCACTTACAGGGACCAAGAACTGTGGGAGCCTTCAAGAAAGGATCATTTAAATGCGGAACATGCAGCACCTGTAGCTTCATGGTCAACAAACAAGAAATCACTGACCACTTTGGGAAAATCCATAAAATTGAATCCTACATCAATTGCCATACAGAAGGAGTCATATACGTCTTACAATGCAAATGTAACCTGGTATACGTTGGTATGACAACAAGAAAAATAAGACTAAGACTCCAAGAACATCTGAGGAATATAAAAAATGCAACTAAAGATCTGCAAGAAGGGAAAAATTTGACATCTGTAGCCAGACATTTCTTGAAAAGACATAATTCCAAACAGTCGGATCTAAAATGCTTTGGATCCAGAAAATACATTTGGGCATAAGAGGTGGTAATGTAGAGGACGTCCTGCTCAGAGCAGAGAGCAAATGGATCTTTCTCTTGAACTCAGTCCAACCATATGGATTAAATGAAGTAAATAATTTTACCCCTTTTTTGTAAAATCTGATTGTCTATGGAAGGTAGACAGCGAATCACAGAAACAGTACGTTGTCAACGTTACACGTAATATACACTCACACACTAAGTCACTAGACAAGTGATGGTGCACTCACTTCAACACCACGGAAAGTGATTTTTTATTATGATTTTTTTATTATGGTTTTTTCACGCCCCTATACTATTGTATATATTCCCTTTATTTCATATCTCCTCTACAATGATTATAACCACACATGAGATTAAAATCCCCCCTGTTCACAATATAATGTACACAGCAATTCCAGTCAGGTTGATGTCATAACACACATTCTCCCTCCCCCCTTTTTTGATTCATTCCTGTACTGTATTGATGAATCCTTTTATTTATTATTTGTCATCTTATGTTTGGAATCACGATGCAACACGTTAGTTCACAATATAATCATCCCCATATACTATATATTGGGTTTCACATAGATCACAATCATAGGTATAGTTAGGTTTAGTAACAAAATAATAATACTTCAGGATAAAAAAATATGTATATCATAATGATACTAACTTTTGCACAGAGTAACTGTGGTTAATACAATATCAGCCACCTCTGTCAACATATTTGGAAAATAAAACTTTTCAAAAAGACTAATTGCTTTTTCTATACCATATTCGCATCAGTATTTAATTTCAGGCTTGGGAAGAACTCAAGAATAAGCTCATAATTAGAATTAAGTGAACTGCTCTAACAGTAGTATTCAGATGCGTCTTCACACGTCAATCATTAGTTCATCTCACATCATTGGTCTGAATTACATTACACGCCTATTGGGGGCGTGTTTCTAACGGCCTTAAATAGCCGCGAATATTGCGGCGCGTTCACCTTTGAAAAAGCAACGTTTAGTTGCGAAACATGTTAGGGACGATAGGGCAATGGTGAGGAGTCCTAGGAGCTCCTGTGTTTTTAGACAGCCTTAAGCTACCGCAAATTACTGTAGTCAGCCACGGTTTCACTTGAAAATGAACGCTCAGATCTAATCAGGTGTTGAATATATGGTGCTGGTACTGAATATTATTGCAAGTACTATCTCTCCTATATGAGCTAACTTAAATTTGCAAAATATATAAAGACTTAATAATAGAACTTTGTTTGGCGTTACTGCCTAATAATTTAACTCATTTCGAGCTGTATTTGGTATACATCCACATCCATGATACCGCTTGTTGTAAGATAACTGTGTTTTACATAACTAAGGTGCACAAAATATATTTAGAGTACTATCATATTAGCTTTGGACTAGATGAGTATGTGCAGCTTGATCACGTATGCATAATTTTTGCCGTTAATACAGCTTATACAACAAAACAGTGCACAAACCTATTTCCGGGGCAATCCTGTCTGTATGCAAAGTGAAATGTACACAGATTAAGTATAATTTACTGCAAGTGTGAAATTGATATGAACATTAGGTTATAACTTTGGAGACTCACAAAATAAGCGGAATGCTTGTACATCTATCTGTTTAAACTTTGTTGTCACTGAGAACAGATACGTTCCATCATACTAAGAAACTACATTATTTAATCACTAGTATATTATGAGTTATCCAGATGGGTATCTAATTATTCTGTGATGATAGAATCAGATAAGCTCCAAAGTTGCGACATATAAGGTTATCTACTACCGCATCACAGAGAGCTATTTAAACTAATACTAAAGAAACTGTGAGCAGATAAATCTTACCGAAGTTCATTCATAAAATACAAACTGTGTATGATTCACAAGTCGGAAGCACATACAGTTTAAGTGCAAAGATTAAAGAATATAATCTTTGAAATTATTGTTTAAGCACACCAAACAGCAACGAATGTTATTCACAATCGCAGAGAAACCAATACACATAAGTCTATTAAGTACTACAACAATATACATTGTCTCAATAAAGATAAAATTGTAGCTCAATTATTCAGATACAATTTAAAAACATATATGAAGGTTAGCTTTTGTTATAATGGAGGGAACAACCTACTCTTCAATCCGGAGGTAGGCAACTGCTAATACTCTAAAGCGGAGTCAAGAGATTCTATTCAGAATCCAAATAATCAATTGGGTATATATAATTCCACTTTGGCAACAAGCAGAAATATTAAAAATTATATATCCAGTATTTAATCTAAATCAGGCTACGCTAAGATATATCACTATTGAGATATAAAGAATATATCATATACTTAATTCTCACATAAGAATTAGTAACTTTGGACTTCAATAAATTGGTATATCAGGTCTCCTGATACAAGTATATAGCAGCACCTATTCCAGCCCACAATCAACACCTAAGTACTAGGAGCAATAACCTTGACTTATACTAATTTGCTGACATCAGGAAAATCGGTGCTTAAGAGTGATTTTAAGTATATTCCTACTTTTAACGTAAACCCAATAAAAGTTATATTTTAATTGTAATCTGTTTTCTCCCCTTCCACTTATTCCTTAGGGAATAATTTGTATCATCCAGTTAGATTTAATTCATTTACAGACCTAGGAGTGCTATAAGTGTATACTTTCTCTTTCTTTGCTAAATACGGTTTTATACACAGCACCCACATCCTGACAAATTATTAAATAAGTGTAGGAATAAGGTCATATACGCTAGTAGTGCCATTGGTTTCCTTTCAAATCTCGATATAGGGGACACAGTCTGTACTTGTGATATAGGTGCCAGCATGTATACACAACTCTTGTAGCAGTTACTGGAACCCAAAGTGCTTCAGTTTGTTCTGCCGAGTATATAGGGGACACAGTCTGTACTTGTGATATAGGTGCCAGTATGTATACACAACTCTTGTAGCAGTTACTGGAACCCAAAGTGCTTCAGTTTGTTCTGCCGAGTATATAGGGGACACAGTCTGTACTTGTGATATAGGTGCCAGTATGTATACACAACTCTTGTAGCAGTTACTGAAACCCCAAGTGCTTCAGTTTGTTCTGCTGAGTATATAGGGGACACAGTCTGTACTTGTGATATAGGTGTCAGCATGTATAGACAACTCTTGTAGAAGTTACTGAAACCCCAAGTGCTTCAGTTTGTTCTGCTGTGTATATAGGGGACACAGTCTGTACTTGTGATATAGGTGTCAGCATGTATACACAACTCTTGTAGCAGTTACTGGAACCCAAAGTGCTTCAGTTTGTTCTGCTGAGTATATAGGTGGCACAGTCTGTACTTCTGATATAAGTGCCCATGTATACACAACTCTTGTAGCAGTTACTGGAACCCCAAGTGAATCAGTTTGTTCTGCTGAGTATATAGAGGACACAGTCTGTACTTGTGATATAGGTGCCAGCATGTATACACAACTCTTGTAGAAGTTACTGGAACCCCAAGTGCATCAGTTTGTTCTGCTGAGTATATAGGGAACACAGTCTGTACTTGTGATATAGGTGCCAGCATGTATACACAACTCTTGTAGGAGTTTCTGGAACCCCCAAGGTGCCAGCATGTATATACAACTCATGTAGCAGATACTGGAATCTCCGATTGCTTCAGTTAGTTCTGCTCAGTATACAGGGGAGGCGGTCTGTACTTGTGATATAGGTGCCAGCATGTATACACAACTCTTGTTACTGGAACCCCAAGTGCTTCAGTTTGTTCTGCTAAGTATATAGGGGACAACAGGGCCAAATTATTAAAGTGCGAGCACACATAATCCGCCGTAGCAGATCATGTCCACTGCATATCAATAAATGCCGACAGCATACACTGTCTGCATTTATCATTGCACAAGCATTCCTAGTGAAATGCTTGTGCAATGCCGTCCCCTGCAGATTTTTGCACAATCAGCTGCTAGCAGAGGATTTCAATCATCCCGATCGTATCTGATCGGGATGGATTGCTGTCCACAGCCTCATAGGTGGAGTACGAGTTAATGAGAAGCAGTCTTAAAACCGACACTTCTTAACTCCGGTTTCCGGCGAGCATGAAGGATCGCACAGAAACAGATGCATACGAATGTATTCGGGGGTTGATAAATCGGCCCCAAAGTCTGTACTTGTGATATAGGTGCTAGAATGTATACACAACTCTTGTAGCAGTTACTGGAAACCCCAAATGCTTCAGTTTTTTCTGCTCAATATATAGGGGACACAGTCTGTACTTGTTATATAGGTACCAGCATGTAAACACAACACTTGTAACAGTTACTGGAAACCCAAGCGCTTCAGTTTTTTCTGCTGAGTATATAGAGGAAACAGTCTGTACTTGTGATATAGGTGCAAGAATGAATTCACAACTCTTGTAGCAGTTACTGGAACCCACAAGTGCCTCAGTTTGCTTTGCTCAACATATAACAGTCTTTATTTATGATATAGGTGCCAGCATGAATACACAACTCTTGTAGCAGTTACTGGAACCCCAAGTGCTTTAGTTTTTTTCTGCTCAATTTATAACAGTCTGTACTTGTGATATAGGTGCCAGAATATATACCACAACTCTTTAAGCAGTTACTGAAACCCCTAGTGTTTCAGTTTGGCCTGCTCAATATATAGGGGACACAGTCTGTACTTGTGATATAGGTGCCAGCATGTATACACAACTCTTGTACCAGTTACTGGAACCCCAAGTGTTTCAGTTTGTCCTGCTGAGTATATAAGGGACACAGGCTGTACTTGTGATATAGGTGCCATAATATATACCACAAATGTTTAAGAAGTTACTGAAACCCAAAGTGCTTCAGTTTGTTCTACTCAATATATAGGGGACACAGTCTGTACTGGTGATTTAGGTGCCAGTATGTATACACAATTCTTGTACCATTTACTGGAACCCCCAAATACTTCAGTTTGTTCTGCTCAATATATAGGGGACACAGTATGTACTTGTTATATAGGTGCCAGCATGAATACACAACTCTTGTAGCAGTTACTGAACCCCCTATTGCTTCATTTTGTTTTGCTCAATATATAGGGGACACAGCCTGTACTTGTGATATAGGTGCCAGCATGTATACACAACTCTTGTGGCAATTGTATCATATCCGCAACACAACGATAAATGCTCTCTGCATTTATCATTGCACAAGCATTTCTAGTGAAATACTTATGCAATGGCTACCCCTTCAGATTCGCGGCCAATCAGCCACAAGCAGGGGGTCAGAGGTGGCAGATGAGTTAAGGAGCAGTGGTCTTCAAACTGCTGCTTCTAACTCCTGTTTCCGGCGAGTCTGAAGGATCGCACAGAAACAGATGCATACAAATGCATTTGGGGGTTGATAAATCGGCCCCAAAGTCTGTACTTGTGATATAGGTGCCAGAATATATGTATACATAACTCTTGTAGTAGTTACAGGAACCCCAAGTGCTTCAGTTTGTTCTGCTCAATATTTAGGGGACACAGTCTGTACTTGTAATATCGGTGCCAGCATGGATACATAACTCCTTGTACCAGTTACTGGAACCCCAAGTGCTCCAGTTTGTTATTCTGAGTATATAGAGGACTCAGTCTGTACTTGTGATATAGGTGCCAGAATGTATATATAACTCCTTGTACCAGTTACTAGAACCCTCAAATGCTTCAGTTTGTTCTACTGAGTATATAGGGGACACAATCTGTCAGTCTGTACTTGTAATATACTGTAGGTGCCAGCATTTATTCATAACTCCTTGTACCAGTTACTAGAACCCCAAATTCTTCAGTTTGTTCTACTGAGTATAAAGGGGACACAATCTGTCAGTCTGTACTTGTAATATACTGTAGGTGCCAGCATTTATACATAACTCCTTGTACCAGTTAATGGAAACCCAAGTGCTCCAGTTTGTTCTTCTGAGTATATAGAGGACTCAGTCTGTACTTGTGATATAGGTGCCAGAATGTATATATAACTCCTTGTACCAGTTACTGGAACCCCAAGTGCTCCAGTTTGTTATTCTGAGTATATAGAGGACTCAGTCTGTACTTGTGATATAGGTGCCAGAATGTATATATAACTCCTTGTACCAGTTACTAGAACCCTCAAATGCTTCAGTTTGTTCAACTGAGTATAAAGGGGACACAATCTGTCAGTCTGTACTTGTGATATAGTGTAGGTGCCAGCATTTATTCATAACTCCTTGTACCAGTTACTAGAACCCCAAATGCTTCAGTTTGTTCTACTGAGTATATAGGGGACACAATCTGTGAGTCTGTACTTGTAATATACTGTAGGTGCCAGCATTTATTCATAACTCCTTGTAGCAGTTACTGGAACCCCAAGTGCTTCAGTTTGTTCTACTGAGTATATAGGGGACACAGTCTGTACTTGTGATATAGGTGCCAGAATGTATATATAACTCCTTGTACCAGTTACTGGAACCCCAAGTGCTCCAGTTTGTTATTCTGAGTATATAGAGGACTCAGTCTGTACTTGTGATATAGGTGCCAGAATGTATATATAACTCCTTGTACCAGTTACTGGAACCCCAAGTGCTCCAGTTTGTTATTCTGAGTATATAGAGGACTCAGTCTGTACTTGTGATATAGGTGCCAGAATGTATATATAACTCCTTGTACCAGTTACTAGAACCCTCAAATGCTTCAGTTTGTTCAACTGAGTATAAAGGGGACACAATCTGTCAGTCTGTACTTGTGATATAGTGTAGGTGCCAGCATTTATTCATAACTCCTTGTACCAGTTACTAGAACCCCAAGTGCTTCAGTTTGTTCTGCTGAGTATATAGAGGGCACAATCTGTACTTATGTGATATAGATGTCAGTATCTATAAATGCCAGTGAGAATGGGGTGTCACTTTTTTATTTGTTTAGAGCCTTGGACTATTTGCATCTAATTGGCTGCTTTGAATGTACAGTTTAAACCTTGAAATTAATAGATTACAATATTTTAGAGGGTGAGTTTGAAAATGTTTCAATGCAATAATACCAATGCTAATGTTTTTAAGTAGCAAAACTACACCCAACATGTCCCTTATTTTGAGAAGCCAGTCAAGACTTCTTTGTGAAATAGACACAGTAAGCCATATTCATTAGGATTGGAAAATCACCATTGTTTAGTAGTTCCATATCTGATAATCACTGCTGGAGCCAGTTAGGCACAGATATGTAGCAGGGTAAAGCTTCTCTGCTATACGCATCTCCAGCTATCACAATGGACAATGTGCCATTTGCAGACTTGATTTATAGAAAAAAGGGGCAAAGTAAAAAAATAAAAGTATATTAAGTATTGTGCACAGTATTTTTGCTACATATAATGAAATAATTTATATTAAAATCTCAGTGTGTACTTTCCCTTTAAATGCAATTAAATCACCTATGTATAAATTATCATTAAACGGGGGGAGGGGGGTTAACACTAATTTATACATAGGTGATTTCATTGCAAGCTTAAACGTGCAATTTACAGATATTATTCCGACCTAATAATATAGTTGTTATATTTGCACTTCTCTTTAGTTTTGAACATGACTTTGTATAAATAATTTATTAGTGAGATATCTTTATGTGTATCACACGCTGAGTACGTTTCAGTAGGAGCCAGTAAATCACGCTCAGCATACAACGTGCTGTGATATGACATTTTTATTTCTTCCTTTTGCTCTCCCTCTTGCCATTGTTTTTACAGTCAGTTATTTGTGGCGTTGTCTCCTTCAGTGGCCATCAGATGAGATAAATGTATTTCCAAACAACAGGCAAATATGTCTTAACAGTTATAACACCTCTATGTATGGGAGGCTATTAAGCTAGACCATCTGTTTCAGTGCTCTCGGTGGAACTGTCCTCTACTCATCAGATTACCCCCAATCAAGGTTATTAAGTCATTACAGATAATTGAGAATAGGGCTCACAGGAGCAATGCTTTGTATCTGAGAGATAGGCCAGGTGTCTTTCATTTTAAGTAATATCTTGTGTTAGCATTCAGGTGGAACACTATTATTACGCACTAGCTAATCATTTCATTATGTTCATGATATCCTGATCAACTCTTAGTAACTAGCTAATGTTATCCTGATCAGCTCCTGCTAAATAGCTAATGTTATCCTGATCAGCTCTTACTAACTAGCTAATCTTATCCAGATCAGCTCTTACTAAATAGCTAATGATATCCTGATCAACTCGTACTAACTAGATAATGATATCCTGATCAGCTTTTACTAAATAGCTAATGATATCCTGATCAGCTCTTACTAAATAGATAATGATATCCTGATCAGCTCTTACTAACTAGCTAATGATATCCTGATCAGCTCTTACTAACTAGCTAATGTTATCCTGATCAGCTCTTACTAACTAGCTAATGTTATCCTGATCAGCTCTTACTAACTAGCTAATGTTATCCTGATCAGCTCTTACTAACTAGCTAATCTTATCCAGATCAGCTCTTACTAAATAGCTAATGATATCCTGATCAACTCGTACTAACTAGATAATGATATCCTGATCAGCTCTTACTAAATAGCTAATGATATCCTGATCAACTCGTACTAAATAGATAATGATATCCTGATCAGCTCTTACTAACTAGCTAATCTTATCCAGATCAGCTCTTACTAAATAGCTAATGATATCCTGATCAGCTTTTACTAAATAGCTCATGATATCCTGATCAGCTCTTACTAAATAGATAATGATATCCTGATCAGCTCTTACTAACTAGCTAATGATATCCTGATCAGCTCTTACTAACTAGCTAATGTTATCCTGATCAGCTCTTACTAGCTAGCTAATGTTATCCTGATCAGCTCTTACTAACTAGATAATGAAATCATGATCAGCTCTTACTAACTAGATAATGAAATCCTGAACAGCTCTTACTAAATAGCTAATCTCATCCATCCCAATCAGCTCTTATCCTGATCAGCTCTTACTAACTATCTTATGTTAATCTGATTAGCTCTTACTAACTAGCTAATTTTATCCAAATCAGCTCTTATTAACTGGCTAATGTTATCCTGATCGGCTACTACTAACTAGATAATGATATCCTAATCAGCTCTTACTAAATAGCTAATGTTATCCTGATCAGCTCTCACTAACTAGATAATGATATCCTGATCAGCTCTTACTAACTAGCTAATCTCATCCCAATTAGCTCTTGCTAAATAGCTAATGTTATCCAGATCAGCTCTTACTAAATAGATAATGTTATACTGATCAGCTCTTACTAACTAGCTAATCTCATCCCAATTAGCTCTTACTAACTAGCAAATCTCATCCCGATCAGCACTTACTAAATAGCTAATCTCACCCCTATCAGCTCTTACTAACTAGCTAATATTATCCTGATCAGCTTTTACTAACTAGCTAATGCAATCCTGAACATCTCTTACTAACTAGCTAATCTCATCCTGATCAACTTTTACTAATTAGCTAATGTTATTCTAATCACCTCTGCCTAACTAGCTAATCTCATCATCAACTCTTACTAACTAGCTAAACTCGTCCTGATCAATTTATCAACTAGCTAACCTCATCCTAATATGATTGTACTAACTAGATAAAGATATACTGATCAGCTCTTACTAAATAGATAATGGTATCCTGATCAGCTCTTACTAACTAGAAAATAATATCCTGATCAGTTCTTACTAAAAATGTAATGTTATCCTGATTAGCTCTTACTAAATAGCCAATGTTATTCTGATCAGCTCTTACTAACTAGCTAATCTTATCCAAATCAGCTCTTACTAAATAGCTAATTATATCCTGATCAGCTCTTACTAACTAGCTAATCTCATCCCAATCAGCTCTTACTAAATAGCTAATGTTATCCAGATCAGCTCTTACTAAATAGATAATGTTATCCTGATCAGCTCTTACTAACTAGAAAATGTTATCCAAATCAGCTCTTACTAACTAGAAAATCTCACCCCAATCAGCTCTTACTAAAGAGCTAATATTATCCGGATCAAGCTTTTACTAACTAGCTACTGCAATCCTGAACATCTCTTAGTAACTAGCTAATCTCATCCTGATCAATGTTTACTAATTAGCTAATGTGATCCTAATCAGCTCTTACTAACTAGCTAATCTATTCATTAACTCCTACTAATTTGCTAATCTCATCCTGGTCAATTTACCAACTAGCTAATCTCTTCATAATATGATCATACTAACTAGACAATGTTATCTTAATCAACTCTTACTAAATAGCTAATGATATCCTAGTCAGCTCTTACTAAATAGCTAATGATATCCTCATCAGCTCTTACTAAATAGCTAATGATATCTTGATCAGCTCTTACTTAATAGCTAATGATATCCTGATTAGCTCTTACTAACTAGATAATGTTATCCTGATCAGATCTTACTAACTAGATAAAGATATTGTGATCAGCTCTTAATAAATAGCTAATGATATCCTGACCAGCTCTTACTAAATAGCTAATATATCCTGATCAACTTTTAATAACTAGATAATATTATCCAGATCAGCTCTTAATGAATAGCTAATGTTATCCTGATCAGCTCTTACTAACTAGTTAATCTTATCCAGATCAGCTTATACTAAATAGCTAATGATTTCCTGACCAGCTCTTACTAAATAGCTAATTTTATCCTGATCAGCTCTTACTAACTAGCTAATAATGTCCTCATCAGCTCTTACTAACTAGCTAATGATTTCCTGATCAGCTCCTACTAACTCGCTAATCTCATCCATCCTAATTAGCTCTTACTAAATAGCTAATTTTATCCTAATCAGTTCTTACTAACTAGCTAATAATGTCCTCATCAGCTCTTACTAACTAGCTAATGATATCCTGATCAGCTCTTACTAACTCTCTAATCTCATCCATCCCAATCAGCTCTTACAAAATAGCTAATTTTATCCTAATCAGCTCTTACTAACTAGCTAATAATGTCCTCATCAGCTCTTACTAACTAGATAATGTTAGTCTGATCAGCTCTTACTAAATGGCTAATGTTATCCTGATCAGCTCTTATTAAATAGCTAATGTTATCCTTATCAGCTCTTATTAAATAGCTAATGATATCCTAATCAGCTCTTACTAAATAGATAATGTTATTATAATCAGCTCTTACTAAATAGCTAATGTTATCCTGATCAGCTCTTAATAACTAGCTTATTTTATCCTGATTAGCTTTTACTAACTAGCTTATCGTATCCTGATCAGCTCTTACTAAATAGCTAATGATATCCTGATCAGCTCTTACTAAATAGATAATGCTAGCCTGATCAGCTCTTACTAACTAGCTATTGTTATCCAAATCAGCTCTTACTAACTAGCTAATGTTCTCCAAATCAGCTCTTACTAACTAGCTAATGTTATCATAATCAGCTCTTAATAAATATCTAATGTTATCTTGATCCTCTCTTACTAAATAGCTAATCTCATCCATTCCAATCAGCTCTTACTAACTAGCTAATGTTATCCAAATCCGCTCTTACTAACTAGCTAATTTTATCCTGATCAGCTCTTACTAACCAGCTAATCTCATACCAATTAGCTCTTACTAAAGAGCTAATGTTATCCGGATCAGCTCTTACTAACTAGATAATATTATACAAATCAGCTCTTACTAACCAGCAAATCTCACCCCTATCAGCACTTATTAAATAGCTAATCTCACCTCGATCAGCTCTTACTAACTAGCTAATATCCTGATCAGCTTTTACTAACTAGCTACTGCAATCCTGAACATCTCTTACTAACTAGCTAATCTCATCCTGATCAACTTTTACTAATTAGCTAATGTTATCTCGATCAGCTCTTACTAACTAGATAATGTTATCTTGATCAGCTCTTACTAACTAGATAATGATATCCTGATCAGCTCTTACTAACTAGCTAATGTTATCCAAATCAGCTCTTACTAACTAGCTAATCTCATCCTGATCAACTTTTACTAATTAGCTAATGTTATCTCGATCAGCTCTTACTAACTAGATAATGTTATCTTGATCTGCTCTTACTAACTAGCAAATCTCACCCCGATCAGCACTTACTAAATAGCTAATCTCACCTCAATCAGCTCTTACTAACTAGCTAATATCCTGATCAGCTTTTACTAACTAGCTACTGCAATCCTGAATATCTCTTACTAACTAGCTAATCTCATCCTGATCAACTTTTACTAAATAGCTAATGTTATTTCGATCAACTCTTACTAACTAGATAATGTCAGGACAATTGTCCAGTATAATTCACCATTTTGATATTGCATATTGATCACATATGTTTGTGCTATATAATATAGGGGTACAATTGATCATGTGTATTTACTTATATATTCATGTACACATATATAAAAAATTTCAGTATTAATATGTTGCTATTAGCTAGTGCTGCTTGTCAGTATATAATTGCTTACTGTGAAGTTTTTGTACTTATCAAAATAATCCATATTTTTTACTATGATATTCAAGGTCTCCAACATAGCTGCATGATTCCTATCATATTACTGGTATAAATATTCACAAATATCCCCATGTTTGTCATACATGGTTCCAGTAAGTCTCTTTTTCTATAAACATTAGTGGGGTTCAACCTTGGTTAATGGTCAAATAGAGATACTGACTTGTTTTTCAGAATATATTTACAAAATACATATTTGTCTGTTATAGCTTAGTGACGAGTGCCATCTTCCGAGGGAAAAATATTCTAACTTCTAAATCTTAGCTTATTAACAAAAATGTTAATTAGTCTGTAATTAGTGTTAGCCAATCAATTATGTGAACCTAACCTTATCAGTTGGGGTGGAGTTAAGCACTTTCCATAAAATACACACTCATCCACAAAAGGGGAGGGGACACAAGCAGACGGCACAAAGGGCCACACTGAGCATGCATGATGACCACACCCTATCCAGAGGAGATGGGAGTCTAAGCTGACCAGATAGACAAGTCAGGATAATGGCGAGAGAGGGTCCAGGGGTAACCTAAGAGGGTCTATTTACACTGAACCCCAGTGAAGGATCCCACAATGTTGATAAGTATGAAACAAACCTATATGAAACAGTTTTGTTAATATGATTTATGCTCTTTACATTTATATTCAAAGTTTTATTATTGAATCAGGTGAGTTAATCAATTCTGGTTTGCCCTTTATAGTCACAAATATTTTTGATTGGTAATTCCTGTTAACCCGGTCTTATCTGTCGACAATAACACTGGGTCAATCAGGAATCTGGTAATAATATCATTTTCTTATGGTTTGCCAGGATTATTAGTTTACCTGATTCTTGCCAGCTATGCTGAGAATTTAAATAACAAAAGTTTCTGTTTGTCTATTATACACACAAGTTACTGCAAATAAAATAATTTAGTGATTGTTTTCATTAGTTTTAACCTGATAATCATTAAATCATTGCAATGATGTATGCTTATTGATTTGCCTTATTCAAATATTGCTTATTATTTCTAATAATTCTTTTAATAAACTAAGTTTGTTTATTGATCTGGTCTCAGTTTAATTAATAGACAGGGTCAAACATGACTCTAGGATGTTTTATTTACTAGGCCAAAGTAAATAGGCAATTAAACTGAAGGTAAATATGAAGCTGTTGGTAAGTCTGAAACTAAAACAACCTTATATTACTTGCTCAATTAAACCAATGGATGAAATGTTTTTTACCATATATTCTGAGTATTATACTTTAATAGTTACACTGCTCAGAAATATCTAGAGGGGTGATTATTGATACTAATAACCTGTTTGGAACTGTATTACAAACTAATATGACAATAAACAAGTGGTATAGTTAATATACTCCTGTATCTATGTAACTGCAAATGGATATGATATCCTAATCAATGATTATTTTACCATTTTACAAATATATTCTAAAGGACTATGACTTGATACAAATCTGCTTATTAATCAAGGATGATTTGTTTTATTTTTATTCCAGGTATCAACCTATTCTTGCTGGAAAAAGAGTAACAGATATGACAATATCATACTTAATATGTGAAAATTGCATCCAAGTGAAGCATTACTATGATGTAATGACAAAATGTTGCATGTTTAATATATATATTTTTCAGGTCTCACATCTCATAACAAGTAGAGATGTGATGTGACATCACTTTATAGAAATATACTTAATGTGCTATTTCTTTTGTTATAGGAGTCAAGCTTAAACTGACAGATGCTTGATCCAAGGAGAGATGACCATTAAAGAGACCACCATGTTCTTGGCCATCCTCATACAGTGCCAAGTGCTCCTCATGGATCCATGATGTCTATCAAATACCTGATCCACATGATGGAAGCCTGATACAGACGCAACCATGATGTTTAATCAATCAAAAACCAGCACAATAACTTGTTATACAGTTGCTGCACACATTCTCCTGCGCCACATACATAGAAATAAAGTTGTTCTGAAACAATCTGGTGGTTTAATCCTGACAGTAACCACGCACTATACAATAACTTGGTTTATGTTGATGCCTGAGGAAAGAAACTGCAAACTTTATACTTTATTTTGCTTCTTGGAGATGCAGCATTGCAACCACTTAAAGGGACATAGACTGTATACACAAGTGGGCATTGCTTGACTGACTTTTGATATTTTCCTACACCAATAAATGTTAAAATATTTTATAAGTTGAATTTTACCCCATTCAGGTACTAAATCACTGTATACTTGATAAAAGGACATTTATCGAGATTACCTTGTATCACTCACTCGTGACAGGTCATCTCGAGAGGGGGATTATGTCAGGACAATTGTCCAGTATAATTCACCATTTTGATATTGCATATTAATCACATACGTCTGTGCTATATAATATAGGGGTACAATTGATCATGTGTATTTACTTATATATTCAGGTACACATACACATATATATTATTTTTCAGTATTAATATGTAGCTATTAGCTAGTGCTGCTTGTCAGTATATAATTGCTTACTGTGAAGTTTTTGTACTTTATCAATATAATCCATGTTTTGTTACTATGATATTCAAGGTCTCCAACATAGCTGCATGATTCCTATCATTATAAAAACTGGTATAAATATTCACAAATATCCCCATGTTTGTTATACATGGTTCCAGTAAGTCTCTTTTTCTATAAACATTAGTGGGGTTCAACCTTGGTTAATGGTCAAATAGAGATACTGACTTGTTTTTCAGAATATATTTACAAAATACATATTTGTCTGTTATAGCTTAGTGACGAGTGCCATCTTCCGAGGGAAAAATATTCTAACTTCTAAATCTTAGCTTATTAAAAAAAATGTTAATTAATCTGTAATTAGTGTTAGCCAATCAATTATGTGAACCTAACCTTATCAGTTGGGGTGGAGTTAAGCACTTTCCAAAAAATACACACTCGTCAACAAAAGGGGAGAGGAGGACACAAGCAGACGGCACAAGGGGCCACACTGAGCATGCATGATGACCACACCCTATCCAGAGGAGATGGGAGGCTAAGCTGACCAGATAGACAAGTCAGGATAATGGCGAGTGAGGGTACAGGGGTGACCTAAGAGGGTCTTTTTACACTGAACCCCAGTGAAGGATCCCACAATGTTGAGTATGAAACAAACCTATATGAAACAGTTTTGTTAATATGATTTATGCTCTTTACATTTATAGTCAAAGTTTTATTATTGAATCAGGTGAGTTAATCAATTCTGGATTGCCCTTTACAGTCACAAATATTTTTGTTTGGTAATTCCTGTTAACCCGGTCTTATCTGTCGACAATAACACTGGGTCAATCAGGAATCTGGTAATAATATCATTTTCTTATGGTTTGCCAGGATTATTAGTTTACCTGATTCTTGCCAGCTATGCTGAGAATTTATATAACAAAAGTTTCTGTTTCTTTATTATACATGCAAGTTACTGCAAATAAAATAATTTAGTGATTGTTTTCATTAGTTTTAACTTGATAATCATTAAATCATTGTAATGATGTATGCTTATTGATTTGCTTTATTCAAATATTGCTTATTATTTCTAATAATTCTTTTAATAAACTAAGTTTGTTTATTGATCTGGTCTCAGTTTAATTAATAGACAAATCAGAACTAAAAGGATTCAGGTTTTATATCTATTATCCTTTGTAAATGATATAATTCAGAGTGTTATTAAATTGCACACATTGCCCCTGCAAAGTTGGTAACCGCTATTATATAAATATTGAGTTACATTATCAGAATGATATAGAGGCTCCATAATATTTATTGTGTCTAAACACATAATACACTTTGCAGGTACACTACTGAAATAATAATAATAATAATAATAATAATAATAATAATAATAATAATAATAAGAAGAAGAAGAAGAAGAAGAAGAAGAAGAAGGATAATATTCATAACAATAATGTAATCTTGATCAACTCTTACTAACTAGATAATGATATCCTGATCAGCTCTTACTAACTAGATAATGATATCCTGATCAGCTCTTACTAACTAGATAATGATATCCTGATCAGCTCTTACTAACTAGCTAATGTTATCCAAATCAGCTCTTACTAACTAGCCATTGTTATCCAAATCAGCTCTTACTAACTGGCTAATGTTATACAAATCAGCTCTTACTAACTAGCTAATGTTATCCTGATCAGCTCTTACTAACAAGATAATCATATCCTGATTAGCTCTTATTAAATATCTAATGTTATCCTGATTAGCTCTTACTAAATATCTAATGTTATCCTGATCAGCTCTTACTAAATAGCTAATCTCATCCATCCCAATCAATTTTTACTAAATAGCTAATGTTATCATGTTATCCAGATCAGCTCTTAGTAAATACAGTAGATAATGTTATGCTGATCAGATCTTACTAACTAGCAAATCTCACCCTGATCATCACTTACTAAATAGCTAATCTCACCCGATCAGCTCTTACTAACTAGCTAATATTATCCTGATCAGCTTTTACTAACTAGCTAATGCAATCCTGAACATCTCTTACTAACTAGCTAATCTCATACTGATCAACATTTACTAATTAGCTAATGTTATCCTTATCAGCTCTTACTAACTAGCTAATCTCATCATCAACTCTTATAAACTAGTTAATCTCATCCTGATCAATTTACCAACTAGCTAACCTCATCCTAATATGATCGTACTAACAAGATAATGCTATCTGTATCAGCTCTTACTAACTAGATAATGATATCCTGATTAGCTCTTACTAACTAGCTAATGTTATCCTGATCAATGTACCAACTAGCTAACCTCATCCTAGTATGATCGTACTAACAAGATAATGCTATCTTGATCAGCTCTTATTAACTAGATAATGATATCCTGATTAGCTCTTACTAACTAGCTAATATTATCCTGATCAATTTACCAACTAGCTGATCAGCTCTTACTTAATAGCTAATGATATCCCAATTAGCTCTTACTAACTAGATAATGATATCCTCATCAGATCTTACTAAATAGATAATGATATCCTGGTCAGATCTTACTAACTAGATAAAGATATCCTGATCAGCTCTTACTTAATAGCTAATGATATCCTAATTAGCTCTTACTAACTAGATAATTGTATCCTCATCAGCTCTTACTAACTAGATAATGATATCCTGATCAGCTCTTACTAACTAGCTAATGTTATCCAAATCAGCTCTTACTAACTAGCCAATGTTATCCAAATCAGCTCTTACTAACTGGCTAATGTTATACAAATCAGCTCTTACTAACTAGCTAATGTTATCCTGATCAGCTCTTACTAACTAGATAATCATATCCTGATTAGCTCTTACTAAATATCTAATGTTATCCTGATCAGCTCTTACTAAATAGCTAATCTCATCCATCTCAATCAATTTTTACTAAATAGCTAATGTTATCCTGATCAGCTCTTACTAACTAGCTAATAATTTCCTGATCAACTCTTACTAACTAGCTAATAACATCGAAATCAGCTCTTACTAAATAGCTAATGTTATCCAGATCAGCTCTTAGTAAATACAGTAGATAATGTTATGCTGATCAGATCTTACTAACTAGCAAATCTCACCCTGATCATCACTTACTAAATAGCTAATCTCATCCCGATCAGCTCTTACTAACTAGCTAATATTATCCTGATCAGCTTTTACTAACTAACTAATGCAATCCTGAACATCTCTTACTAACTAGCTAATCTCATACTGATCAACTTTTACTAATTAGCTAATGTTATCCTTATCAGCTCTTACTATCTAGCTAATCTCATCATCAACTCTAAGAAACTAGCTAATCTCATCCTGATCAATTTACCAACTAGCTAACCTCATCCGAATATGATCGTACTAACTAGATAATGCTATCTTGATCAGCTCTTACTAATTAGCTAATGTTATCCTTATCAGCTCTTACTAACTAGCTAATCTCATCATCAACTCTTAGAAACTAGCTAATCTCATCCTGATCAATTTACCAACTAGCTAACCTCATCCGAATATGATCGTACTAACTAGATAATGCTATCTTGATCAGCTCTTACTAACTAGATAATGATATCCTGATTAGCTCTTACTAACTAGCTAATGTTATCCTGATCAATTTACCAACTAGCTGATCAGCTCTTACTTAATAGCTAATGATATCCTAATTAGCTTTTACTAACTAGATAATGATATCCTCATCAGCTCTTACTAACTAGATAATGATATCCTGATCAGCTCTTACTAACTAGCTAATGTTATCCAAATCAGCTCTTACTAACTAGCCAATGTTATCCAAATCAGCTCTTACTAACTGGCTAATGTTTTACAAATCAGCTCTTACTAACTAGCTAATGTTATCCTGATCAGCTCTTACTAACTAGATAATCATATCCTGATTAGCTCTTACTAAATATCTAATGTTATCCTGATCAGCTCTTACTAAATATCTAATGTTATCCTGATCAGCTCTTACTAAATAGCTAATGTTATCCTGATCAGCTCTTACTAAATATCTAATGTTATCCTGATCAGCTCTTACTAAATAGCTAATGTTATCCTGATCAGCTCTTACTAAATATCTAATGTTATCCTGATCAGCTCTTACTAACTGGCTAATGTTTTACAAATCAGCTCTTACTAACTAGCTAATGTTATCCTGATCAGCTCTTACTAACTAGATAATCATATCCTGATTAGCTCTTACTAAATATCTAATGTTATCCTGATTAGCTCTTACTAAATATCTAATGTTATCCTGATCAGCTCTTACTAAATAGCTAATCTCATCAATTCCAATAAATTTTTACTAAATAGCTAATGTTATCCTGATCAGCTCTTACTAACTAGCTAATAATTTCCTGATCAGCTCTTACTAACTAGCTAATGTTATCCTGATCAGCTCTTACTAACTAGCTAATGCAATCCTGATTAGCTCTTACTAACTAGCTAATGTTATCCTGATTAGCTCTTACTAACTAGCTAATGTTATCCTGATCAGCTCTTACTAACTAGATAATCATATCCTGATTAGCTCTTACTAAATATCTAATGTTATCCTGATTAGCTCTTACTAAATATCTAATGTTATCCTGATCAGCTCTTACTAAATAGCTAATCTCATCAATTCCAATAAATTTTTACTAAATAGCTAATGTTATCCTGATCAGCTCTTACTAACTAGCTAATAATTTCCTGATCAGCTCTTACTAACTAGCTAATGTTATCCTGATCAGCTCTTACTAACTAGCTAATGCAATCCTGATTAGCTCTTACTAACTAGCTAATGTTATCCTGATTAGCTCTTACTAACTAGCTAATGTTATCCTGATCAGCTCTTACTAACTAGCTAATAATTTCCTGATCAGCTCTTACTAACTAGCTAATGTTATCCTGATCAGCTCTTACTAACTAGCTAATGCAATCCTGATTAGCTCTTACTAACTAGCTAATGTTATCCTGATTAGCTCTTACTAACTAGCTAATGTTATCCTGATTAGCTCTTACTAAATATCTAATGTTATCCTGATTAGCTCTTACTAACTAGCTAATGTTATCCTGATTAGCTCTTACTAAATATCTAATGTTATCCTGATTAGCTCTTACTAAATATCTAATGTTATCCTGATCAGCTCTTACTAAATATCTAATGTTATCCTGATCAGCTCTTACTAAATATCTAATGTTATCCTGATCAGCTCTTACTAAATAGCTAATCTCATCAATTCCAATAAATTTTTACTAAATAGCTAATGTTATCCTGATCAGCTCTTACTAACTCGAAAAGAAGAGAGCAAATGCTAGAGCGGCTAAAAAGAAATCCTTTATTGAAGAAGAAGTGCTTTTAAAAGTAACCAACGAGGGTAGATACAAGCATAACTGAGAAAAAGTTAAAAGTTCAAACAGACACCGTCACAGAAAGGACGCGTTTCGGGTTGCCCCATATTCACACATAGCTGTGAAGGATATCCTGTTAGTATTTGTGCTGTTACCTGCACACTCACACCTGACTACTAATTACTTGCTTTCAAACCGAACAGACTTTTTTAACTCTATCCTTGCTTTATTTGTTGTGCTGTTCAGGGCACTAGTTAACTTTTTGAATTAAATTTGCTTTAAATTTCATTGTATATGTTTATTTGATTTTTCTTGCCAGCTTTTTTTTTAACCCTTGTTTATATCTGAACTTTTCAATTCAGGCAAAGAACGGGCGCTACACTTTATTATAAGCTTAAAAGCTCTATGTGGATATGCTTAACACATTATATGTTTTCTAGAAAATTGAACATATCTAAAACTTTATACCGATAAGCAATGTATTTACTTCATTGTAGTTGATCCATATTGATAACCAATAAATAAAGATTTTACATTTTGCACTTCTTCTACTTGAACTTTTAAAATTCAGGCAAAACACGGGTGCCACACTATATCGGAAGCTTAAGAGCTCTATGTTAATATGCTTATCACATTATATGTTATCTAAAGATATAAACATACCTAAAGCTTTATACTGATAAGCGATGTATTTACTGTATTATAGTTAATCTATATTGATAAACAATATATGAGAATTTTACATTTTGCACTTGTTGCTGACAGATATGTATTAACTTATTTTACTAGGTATTCATATATCAGCTAAAGGTCTTATATTAGCTAAAGATTATTGTGATACACACTCAACTCTTTAGAAATTTGATGTCTTTGTTTATAGTTAATTCTAGAATGTTATATTTAAATACATATGTGAATGTATTTCTCACACTTAGTACTCACTAAAAATTGTTGTTGCTGATTTCAAATTCTGAAGTGCTTAAAGTGGAATAATTTAGCTTACAGGTTTTTTGGGGGGGTCATAGAAATAATGCTTGCTTGCTAAGACTGCACTCCCAAGATTCTATATGTCCATATACAGTATGTGATAGATTATAAATGTCAATAAATAGAATTAGATTGGATTCCTGCTCAAGATAAACTATTCATTTTCCAATTTAGGGCTATAAAATAAAATAAAATAAATAGCTGTTCCCCTATGTCTTAACTAGTGTGTTTTGACTTACCCTGTTTATATGAACATTGCTGAATATATTTTAGAAATGTTTTTTCAGAGCTACCATAATCACACTTAATCAGTAATGTGGGGCGAGCTTATTTTCGATTTGGATGGTATCTTATCTCTCCCAGTGGTTCAAAATATCGTACACTGAGTTAAAACCACTGGGATATCTGGTATTAAGTTGAAATATCCAGAAGGCTTCTCTGCGGGCTAATTCTTTGTCTCTGTCCCCACCCCTTTTTAGGCTTCTTACCAGTTCTATAGCTTGCCATTTAAAGGAGTTAACTGATTGATTATGCCTATGTATGAAATGTGTAGCTAATGCAGAACATTCTATTTTGTTTTTGATTTTGCTTAAATGTTCCCGTATACGGGACCTCACCTCCCTGGTGGTCAGCTTGCATTCAGTACATGAAATTAGATAGACTATATAACTCGTACTGCAGTTTATACATTGTGATGTATTATATGTTTTGCCTGTTCTGTATGATTTAAACTCTGGGGTTACTAGTATATAGTCGCAGGCTTTACATCTTGTGCTTCCACATTTAAAGGTGCCTATATGTGTAAGCCAACTGCTACCTCCAGTTGTCTTTGGAAGTACTGTAGGTGATAAGACATTAGCTAAAGTAATGCCTTTCCGGTAGGAAAAGCGACATCCTGTATTTGCTATCTTTTTAAGTTTAGTATCTGCCAATAAGATTGGCATGTGCCTCTTTATTACTTTACAGATATCATAGTATTGGTCGCTATAGTTCGTAACAAAGGTTACCTGATTTTTATTAATCGCAGGATTATCTGTATTAGCTTTATCTTCTAAAATTTGTTCTTTAGGTATAGAATCCACTTCTCTGCGTGCTTTTAAGAGAACTTTAGTGCTATATCCTCTCTGTATTAAATCTCTACTGAGCTTTTCACATTCTTTTTGGTAAGTCTCTTCTGTTGAGCAATTCCTCTTCATACGTACAAATTGCTCTTTGGCTATAGCTCTTGCTGTATTTTTAGGGTGATTACTTGTACTGTGAAGGAGATTGTTTTTGGCTATAGGTTTTCGATATGTACATGTCTCAATATGTTTT
The DNA here is from genome assembly GCF_027579735.1 of Bombina bombina. Classification (NCBI taxonomy): domain Eukaryota; kingdom Metazoa; phylum Chordata; class Amphibia; order Anura; family Bombinatoridae; genus Bombina; species Bombina bombina. The sequence continues at coordinate 22,426,042 of NC_069504.1, read as the reverse complement.
TTGATAACATTTGCTGATAGTGTAACATCAAGATAATTGATTTTGGTGCTATGTGTTTCCATGGTAAACTTTATACCTATCTCATTAGAGTTTAAGTGATCTAAAAATTGGGCTGCTTCCTCCTGCGTGCCATCCCATATTATGATGAGATCATATATAAATCTCCTATAAAAGGAGATAGATGATCGGAAGCTGTTTCTATCTCCAAAGATGTGGGATGCCTCCCACCAACCTTAAAATAGGTTGGCATAAGAGGGCGCAAATTTTGCACCCATGGCTGTCCCACATCTCTGGAGATAGAACGAAGCCTCAAATTCAAAGTAGTTGTGTTCCAATAGATATTGTACTACACTTACAAAATAATCCACCTGATCCTGATCAAAATTTGTTGCTGACTTCGGGAACATGTGAAAAACTGGAGTTTTTGGGTGGGGGACACATAAGAAGGCTGCTGTTCTATCATTTATATATCCTTTCTCTACCCCTTCATCTACTATAGACCAGATTTGTTCTTGAATCTGACTTCTTGAATTACTTGGTATCTTAGAGTATGTATCTATATCATTTAATTGGCGCATGGCCTTCATTATGTAATCCTCTTTGTTTAAAATAACTGTCGTCCCACCTTTGTCTGATCTTCTAATGACAATCTGCTCTTTATTTTTTAAATCCTCAAGAGCTTCTCTCTGAATTTTGGTTAAATTTGATCTACAGGTTCCCTTTTGTGCATGTAAAGTAGTTAGTTCTTTCTCCACAGTCTTGTGGAACATTTCTAATACATTTCCTCTACTTTGAATCGGATATAATTTTGACCTAGTTACCATAGTGTGAGTTAATGACTGTCCCATAGTATATTCAGTGGGATCATTTTCAGCTCCTACACTGGCCAGATCCTCTAGATCTCTTACACTACTATGTATCATTATATGTGTCTGATTATTTGGAGGTGTGTACTCATCAGTATTATCAGCAAAGTGTCTTTTTAATGTCAAATTCCTTACAAAGCTGTTCAAGTCAATCAGTGTGTCAAACAGATTAAATTTGCAGGACGGTGCAAAACCCAATCCCAAGTTCAATAATGTGTTATGTACCTCAGTGAGCACTGTGTCAGAGACGTTGATAACATTACCTACTAGTTCTATTCTTTTACCCTCTGAATTGATCACTATCTCTTTTGTCAGTTTTTGTGTGTTTTCAATTGATATCGATTTTTGCCTGTCGAGCCTCTTCCTAATCCCCCCCTCCTGGTCTTTCTTGGGGGAGGTAAAAAACCTGTTGCATACTTTCATTATTCTCTCTGTCTTCTGTACCTCCTCCACTAGCTATCGGCTGTTTGTGATTTTCAATCTTATTACTAATATTGAAATATTTTTGTGCATGATCTATTTTGCCTTGGACGCTACTTTTGGGACCTCCTCTACCTCTTCCTCTATTATATGACTGTGTATTTGTACCTCTACCTCTGTGGTTATGGTTCTGCTGTTGGTTATCATAAGATGCCCCCTTATTTGAATTAGTAATATTAGATTTTAGCATTGAGGGTCTATCCATCACTCTATTTTGCTCATTTCTTGAGCAATTTAAATATAGGTCCCCTTCTTGATTATATGCCTGGTGGTCTTGTTCTCTCTGAGCCCATATTTCTTCCTCTCCTGATTCAGCATCAGTGTCCATAAAGTTCACTGTTTTTTGGTACGGATGGTTTCCTTGGGCCTTTTCTCCAGTGTTTGTGTTGTTCTGTTGTTTGGAGCGTGATCTGGATCGCCACCTTCTGGTTCTCCTATTTCCTAATCTATTTTGTACAAATCTTTCTTTCCTTTTCCATACAAAAACCTGGTTGTTTTGATAATCATCATAGTCCCTTAAATATTTTGAATGTTTGACTTCTAAGACCTCTTTTTTAGAGTCTTCCACTGTGTTTTGAAGAATCTCATCCATTTCCTTATAATCGGGATCTGTTGTGAATCTGTCAAGAGATATTTGCAGATTTATAATTTTGTCTCTGGTTTTTGTCAATTCTGCAGCCTTGAACTTAATGACTAGCAGCAGCAGTTTTATGGAACATTCTGGTAGAACACTGTTCCATTCTTTTATGTATTCTTCATCCGTCACCTCAAAGGTAGGGTATTTGTTTAATCGGAGACCCCTTGGGATCATATTTAGATGGTGATATTTCTCTAAAGTCCATTTGTCTATTTTAAATCTTGCTTCCTTGATCTTTAGATTTTCCATCTCCAAGAACAGGTCCCCCAGGGCTGATTGGGTTCTACTAGTTGAAAAAATATTTAGAAAATCAGTACTACCCAGATCTTTATCAAAGGCTGTGTCCAGTGAATAGTAGGTCTCTTTTCTACCATTTGTCTCCATATTGTCAATCTTGTATAAGAGCTGAATGCTCTAACCCTTGTATATCTTGTTAGTCTCAATTCTAAATAGCTAATGTTATCCAGATCAGCTCTTAGTAAATACAGTAGATAATGTTATGCTGATCAGATCTTACTAACTAGCAAATCTCACCCTGATCATCACTTACTAAATAGCTAATCTCACTACGATCAGCTCTTACTAACTAGCTAATATTATCCTGATCATCTTTTACTAACTAGCTAATGCAATCCTGAACATCTCTTACTAACTAGCTAATCTCATACTGATCAACTTTTACTAATTAGCTAATGTTATCCTTATCAGCTCTTACTAACTAGCTAATCTCATCATCAACTCTTACAAACTAGCTAATCTCATCCTGATCAATTTACCAACTAGCTAACCTCATCCTAATATGATCATACTAACTAGATAATGCTATCTTGATCAGCTCTTACTAACTAGATAATGATATCCTGATTAGCTCTTACTAACTAGCTAATGTTATCCTGATCAATTTACCAACTAGCTGATCAGCTCTTACTTAATAGCTAATGATATCCTAATTAGCTCTTACTAACTAGATAATGATATCCTCATCAGATCTTACTTACTAGATAATGATATCCTGGTCAGATCTTTCTAACTAGATAATGATATCCTGATCAGCTCTTACTAAATAGCTAATGATATCCTGATCAGCTCTTACTAAATAGCTAATGATATCCTGATCAACTCTTACTAAATAGCTAACGTTATCCTGATCAGCTCTTACTAACTAGATAATCTCATCCTGACCAGCTCTTACTAACTAGCTAATAATATCCTGGTCAGGTCCTACTAACTAACTAATCTCATCCATCCCAATCAGCTCTTACTAAATAGCTAATGTTATCCTGATCAGCTCATACTAACTAGCTAATAATGTCCTGATCAGTTCTTACTAACTAGCAAATCTCATCCCAATTAGCTCTTACTAAGTAGATAATGATATCCTGATCAGCTCTTACTAAATAGATAATTATATCCTGATCAGCTCTTACTAAATAGATAATCTCATCCTGATCATCTTTTAATAACAAGATAATCTCAACCCGACCAACATTTACTAACTAGCTAATCTCACCCTGATCAGCTCTTACTAACTAGCTAATGTTATCCTGATCAGCTCTTACTAACTAGACAATGTTATCTTGATCAGCTCTTACTAACTAGCTAATCTTATCCAAATCAGCTCTTACTAAATAGCTAAGGATATCCTGATCAGCTCTTTTTAACTATCTAATCATATCCTGATCAGCTCTTACTAATTAGCTAATGTTATCCTGATAAGTTCTTACTAATTAGCTAATGTTATTCTGATCAGCTCTTACTAACTAAATAGTAATATCCAAATCAGCTCTTACTAAATAGCTTATGATATCATGATCAGCTCTTTTAACTAGCTAATCTTATCCTGATCAGCTCTTACTAATTAGCTAATGTTATCTTGATAAGTTCTTACTAATTAGCTAATGTTATTCTGATCAGCTCTTACTAACTAGATAATAATATCCAAATCAGCTCTTACTAAATAGCTTATAATATCCTGATCAGCTCTTACTGACTAGCTAATCTTATCCTGATCAGCTCTTACTAATTAGCTAATGTTATCCTGATCAGCTCTTACAAACTAGCTAGTCTTATCCAAATCAGCTCTTACAATATAGCTAATCTTATCCTGATCAGCTCTTTTTAACTAGCTAATAATATCCTGATCAGCTCTTACTAACTAGCTATTCTTATCCTGATCAACTCTTACTAAATAGCTAATGATATCCTGATTAGCTCTTCCTAATTAGCTAATGATATCCTGATCAGATCTTACTAACTAGCCAATATCATCCTGTTCTTACTAACTAGCTAATCTCATCCTGATCAGCTCTTACTAAATAGCTAATGATATCCTGATCAACTCTTAATAAATAGATAATGATGTCCTGATCAGCTCTTACTAAATAACTCATCTTATCCTGATCATCTTTTACTAATTAGCTAATTATATCCTGGTCAGCTCTTACTAACCAGATAATCTCATCCTGATCTGATATTACTAACTAGTTAATATCATCCTTAGCAGCTTTTACTAACTAGCTAATTGTATCCTGATCAGCTCTTATTAACTAGATAATATTATCCAAAACAGCTCTTACTAAATAGCCAATGTTATCCCTCCTGATCAGCTCTTACTAAATATCTAATCTTATCCTGACCAGCTCTTACTAAATAGCCAATGTTATCCTGATCAGATCTTACTAAATAGCTAATTTTATCCTGATCAGCTCTTACTTACTAGCTAATTTCATCCTGATTAGCTCTTACTAACTAGATAATGATATCCTGATCAGCTCTTACTAATTAGCTAATCTCATCTGATCAGCTCTTACTAAATAGCTAATGATATCCTGATCAGCTCTTACTAACTAGCTAATCTCATACAAATCAGCTCTTACTAAATAGCTAATTATATCCTGATCAGATCTTACTAACTAGATAATATTATAACGATCGGCTCTTACTAACTAGCTAATTTCATCCTGGTCAGCTTTTACTAACAAGATAATCTCACCCCAACCAGCATTTACTAAATAGCTAATCTCACCCCGATCAACTCTTACTAACTAGCTAATATTATCCTGATCCATTCTTACTAACAAGTTAATCTCATCCCGATCAGCTCCTACTAACTAGCTAATCTCAGCCTGAACATCTCTTACCAACTAGCTAATCTCATCCCAATCAGCTTTTTCTAATTATCTAATCTAATCCTGATCAGTTTTTACTAACTAGATAATCTCATCATCAGATTTTACTAATTTTCTAATCTCATCCTGATCAATTTATTAACTAGCTAATCTCATCCTAACCAGCTCTCACTAACTAGATAACTTTATCCTGATCAGCACTTACTAACTAGATAATGATATCCTGATTAGCTCTTACTAGATAATCTCATCCTGATCTGATATTACTAACTAGTTAATTTCATCCTTATCAGCTTTTACTAACTAGCTAATCGTATCCTGATCAGCTCTTACTAACTAGATAATATTATCCAAAACAGCTCTTACTAAATAGCCAATGTTATCCTGATCAGCTCTTACTAAATAGCTAATCTTATCCTGATCAGTTCTTATTTACTAGCTAATTTCATCCTTATCAGCTCTTGCTAACTAGATAATGATATCCTGATCAGCTCTTACTAACTAGCTAATCTCATCTGATCAGATTTTACTAACTAGCTAATCTCATCCATATCAGCTTTTACTAAATAGCTAATTATATCCTGATCAGATCTTACTAACTAGATAATATTATAATGACCAGCTCTTATTGACTAGCTAATTTCATCCTGGTCAGCTTTTACTAACAAGATAATCTCACCCCGACCAGCATTTACTAAATAGCTAATCTCACCCCGATCAGCTCTTACTAACTAGCTAATGTTATCCTGATCCATTCTTTTTAACAAGTTAATCTCATCCCGATCAGCTCTTACTAACTAGCTAATCTCAGCCTGGACATCTCTTACCAACTAGCTAATCTCATCCCAATCATCTTTTTCTAATTATCTAATCTAATCCTGATCAGCTCTTACTAACTAGATAATCTCATCATCAGATTTTACTAATTTTCTAATCTCATCCTTGTCAATTTACTAACTAGCTAATCTCATTCTTATCAGCTTTTACTAACTACATAACTTTATCCCGATAAGCACTTACTAACTAGATAATGTTATCCTGGTCAGCTCTTACTAACTAGATTATCTCATCCTGATCAGATATTACTAATTAGCTAATCTTATCCTGATCAGCTCTTACTAACTTACACATCTCATCCTGATCAGATTTTACTAACTAGCCAATCTCATCCTGATCAGCTCTTACTAACTAGATAATGTAATCCTGATCAGCTCTTACTAATTTGATAATGTAATCTTGATCAGCTCTTACTAACTGGTTAATCTCATCCTGACCAACTTTTACTACCTAGATAATCTCATCCTTATCAGATTTTACTAACTAATCTAATCCTGATCCGTTCTTACTAACTAGATAATATTATCCTAACCAGCTCTTACTAACTAAATAATGTCTTCCTGAACTGCTCTTGCTAACTAGATAATCCCATCCTGGTTAGTTCTTACTAACTAGATAATGTTATCCTGATCAGCTCATATTAACGAGATAATCTTATATTGTTTAGCTCTTACTAACCAGATAATCTTATCCTGATCAACTATTACTAACTAGCTAATCTCATCCTTATCAGCTCTTACTAACTAGATAATGTTATCCTGATTAGATCTTACTAACCAGATAATCTTATCATGATCAGCTATTACTAGTGAATCTAATCCATATCAGCTCTTACTAACTAGATAATATTATGCTGATCAGCTCTTACTAACTAATCTAATCCTGATCAGCTCTTACTAACTAGATAATGTTATCCTGATCAGCTCTTACTAACTAGATAACCTGATCCTGATCTGATCTTACTAACTAGATAATGTTATCCTGATCAGCTCCTACTAAATAGCTAATATTATCTTGATCAGATCTTACTAATTAGATAATCTTATACTGATCAGCTCTTACTAAATAGATAATATAATCCTTATCAGCTCTTTCTAACTAGCTAATCTCATCAAGATAATCTTATCCTGATCAGCAATTACTAACTAGCTAATCTCATCCTTATCAGCTCTTTGTAACTAGATAATGTTATCCTGATCAGCTCTGACTAAATAGATAATATCATCCTGATCTGATCTTACTAACTAGATAATGTTATCCTGATCAGCTCTAACTAAATAGCTAATGTTATCCTGATCAGCTCTGACTAAATAGATAATATCATCCTGATCTGATCTTACTAACTAGATAATGTTATCCTGATCAGCTCCTACTAAATAGCTAATGTTATCCTGATCATATCTTACTAACTAGAAAATGTTATCCTGATCAGCTCTTACTAAATAGATAACATAATCCTTATCAGCTCTTTCTAATTAGCTAATGACATCCAGATCAACTCTTACTAACCAGATAATGTAATCCTAACCAGCTCTTAATAACTAGCTAATCTAATCTTAATCAGCTCTTACTAACTAGCTAATTGTATCCTGATCATCTATTACTAACTAATCTAATCCTGATCAGCGCTTACTAACTAGATCAGGCTACCCTAATAAGCTCTTACTAACTAGATCATGCTATCCTGATCAGCCCTTACTAACTAGATTATCTCATCCTGATCAGCTTTTGCTAACTAGATAATGTTATCTTGATCAGATCTTACTAACTAGCTAACCTCATCCTGATTAACTGTTACTTATTAGCTAATCTCATCCTGATCAACTCTTAATAACTCACTAATCTCATCCTGATCCACTCTTTATAACTAGTTAATGTTATCCTGAACAGCTTTTACTAACTAGCTAATCTCATCCTGATCAGCTCTTACTAACTAGCTAATGATACCCTGATCAGCTCTTACTAACTAGCTAATGATATCCTGATCAGATTTTACTAACTAGCTAATCTCATCCTGATCAGCTCTTAATAACTAGTTAATGTCATCCAGATCAGATCTTAATAACTAGCTAATCTCATGCTGATCCGCTCTTAATAACTAGTTAATGATATCTTGATTAGCTCTTACTAATCTAGCCCATAGTTAATTATTAGTAACATTTTAAATAAAAAATAAAAATTACATTTATATACAAGCATTCTTACTAGCAAGTTAATCTCATCCCGATCAGCTCTTACTAACTAGCTAATCTTAGCCTGAACATCTCTTAAAAACTAGCTAATCTCATCCCAATCAGCTTTTTCTAATTATCTAATCCTGATCAGCTCTTACTAACTAAATAATCTCATCACCAGATTTTAATAATTTTCTAATCTCATCCTGATCAATTTACTAACTAGCTAATCTCATTCTAATCAGCTCTTACTAAGTACATAACTTTATCCTGATCAGCACTTACTAACTAGATAATGTTATCCTGGTCAGCTCTAACTAACTTGATTATCTCATCCTGATCAGATATTACTAATTAGCTAATCTCATCCTGATCAGCTCTTACTAACTAACAAATCTCATCCTGATCAGATTTTACTAACTAGCTAATCTCATCCTGATCAGCTCTTACTAACTAGATAATGTAATCCTGATCAGCTCTTACTAATGAGATAATATTATCCTGATCAGCTCTTACTAACTTGATAATGTAATCCTGATCAGCTCTTACTAACTGTTTAATCTCATCCTGACCAGCTTTTACTACCTAGATAATCTCATCCTGATCAGATTTTACTAACTAATCTAATCCTGATCAGTTCTTACTAACTAGATAATATTATCCTAACCAGCTCTTACTAACTAAATAATGTCTTCCTGAACTGCTCTTACTAACTAGATAATCCCATCCTGGTCAGTTCTTACTAACTAGATAATTTTATCCTGATCAGCTCATATTAACGAGATAATTTTATATTGTTTAGCTCTTACTAACCAGATAATCTTATCCCGATCAACTATTACTAACTAGCTAATCTCATACTTATCAGCTCTTACTAACTAGATAATGTTATCCTGATTAGATCTTACTAACCAGATAATTTTATCCTGATCAGCTCTGACTAAATAGATAATCTCATCCTGATCTGATTTTACTAACTAGATAATGTTATCCTGATCAGCTCCTACTAAATAGCTAATGTTATCCTGATCATATCTTACTAACTAGATAATGTTACCCTGATCAGCTCTTACTAACTAGCTAATGATATCCTGGTCAGCTCTTCCTAATTAGCTATTGACATCCTGATCAGCTCTTACTAACTAGATAATGTTATCCTAACCAGCTCTTAATAACTAGCTTATCTAATCTTAATCAGCTTTTACTAACTAGCTAATTGTATGCTGATCATCTATTACTAACTAATCTAATCCTGATGAGCTCTTACTAACAAGATCATGCTACCCTGATCAGCTCTTACTAACAAGATCATGCTATCCTGATCAGCTCTTACTAACTAGATTATCTCATTCTGATCAGCTTTTACTAACTAGATAATGTTATCTTGATCAGATTTTACTAACTAGCTAACCTCATCCTGATCAGCTCTTACTTACTAGCTAATCTCATCCTGATCAACTCTTAATAACTCGCTAATCTCATCCTGATCCACTCTTTATAACTAGTTAATGTTATCCTGAACAGCTTTTAGTAACTAGCTAATCTCATCCTAATCAGCTCTTACTAACTAGCTAATGATATCCTTATCAGCTCTTACTAACTAGCTAATGATATCCTGATCAGATCTTACTAACTAGCTAATCTCATCCTGATCAGCTCTTAATAACTATTTAATGTCATCCGGATCAGATCTTAATAACTAGCTAATCTCATGCTGATCAGCTCTTAATAACTAGTTAATGATATCCTGATCAGCTCTTACTAATCTAGCCCATAGTTAATTATTAGTAACATTTTAAATAAAAAATAAAAATTACTTTTATATACAAGCATTAGTGTGTACTTGACTGTTCCTTTTGGGCAAGATTACAAGTCGTTCAGTAAATCAGTTGCGAAAATACAGCGTAATCTAAACAGCCATATCTCATGGTCGTTCACATATTCACCAATAGAAGTCAATGAAGAAGATACATAGAAAAAAAGAACTACTAAAACCCTAATCGGACGCTCAAAGTCCATGAAGTATTCTCCTCGAAAATTGTACATGAAAATGTGAATTTTTCATATAGCGAAAATGTTTTCGTAACGCAATACGTTCTATTTATTTATAAATAAATATTTCTCAATGTATGTGATGATTTTTTGGACAGATATATCTGTTTATAGCAAGATATGTACATGAATATTTACTGTATATGTCTAGATATGTTGAGATCTATATGCGAATATCACTTTGCAAATCCCTCAGATCTTGTTTAATGTGAATAAGATGGTAATGTAAAATCTTTTCTTTTTCTCCATTGTTAAACATATCTCTATACATATAACTGTTTCTCTATGTATCTGTATGTATGTTAATGTAAAATATCTATGTCTGTTTTTTTTTTTTTCTAACATCAGAGATCTCCTATCTTTGATCCCTTATAACTTCTGTGTGCAATTTTATTTTTAAATAATTTTTTATTACACTGTGTTAATATGAGTGTAACTCTACTTTATAATGTATGTTTGAAGTGTTTTGTGCCCAATCATGATTTTTCAAGACTTGTAATAGCTGGGCAATGTAAATTTATTGCAAAAATACCATATCGCCTGTGGAAAACTCATAACGCGCAACATGTAATCTTGCCCTTTAATGGCAATAAGACACTATGGGCTACTATGAGTAAATAGCAAGCGTTTGCATGCAAGTGATAAGGGGTCTATTGCGGGGGTTTGTGCTTGTCAGGCTCACTACTCATATTATGAGTTGAAAGTAAACGCGATTGCTTGAGCGCAATCACGTTTTACGTTAGAATGATTACCGCGATTCCAGAGCTCTGGTTAACTGTTTCATGAAACAAACAAAAGAGTTTCACAAAAAACATTAAAAATACATTACAAAGTACAGTTACACTCATAATAGCACCATCTAATAAAAACTATCGCCTAGATTTAGAGTTCTGCGTTAGCCGTCAAAACCAGCGTTAAGGGCTCCTAACGCTGGTTTTGGCCGCCTGCTGGTATTTAGAGTCAGTCAGGAAAGGGTCTAACGCTCACTTTCCAGCCGCGACTTTTCCATTACGCAGATCCCCTTACGCCAATTGCATATCCTATCTTTTCAATGGGATCTTTCTAACACTGGTATTTAGAGTCTTGGCTGAAGTGAGTGTTAGAACTCTAACGACAAAACTTAAAATAAATCCTAACCTAAGTTACAATTAAACCTAACACTACACTATCAATAAATAATCAATAAATAATCAGCTCTTTTGCCTGTAAAAAAAACATACAATACCCCCCCAACATTACAACCCACCACCCACATACCCCTAATCTAACCCACCCAAACCCTCCTTAAAAAACCTAACACTAAGCCCCGAAGATCTTCCTACCTTATTTATTTATTTATTATTATTTATTATTGGTTATTTGTAGAGCGCCAACAGATTCCGCAGCGCTATGAACAAAGGCGGAGTACAAAAAAAAAAAAAAAACAGTTATAGGGATCAAATGGGTAGAGGGCCCTGCCAAGAGTTGCACTGTTGTAGTCAGCTCTTGAGAAGGTGATCAACAAACAGCTGGACTCTTAAGCTTACATGCTAGGGGGGTTCAGGGGATAGCAATGGAGGAGAGGAACTGGTATAAAGTAAGGTTAGCGTAGGTTGTATGCATCCCTAAACAGTAGAGTCTTTAGGGAGCACTTGAAGCTTTTAAAACTAGAAGAGAGCGAGGCAGAGAGTTCCACAAGATGGGAGCCAGTCTGGAGAAGTCCTGTAAACGGGAGTGTGATGAGGTGACAAGAGAGGAGGAGAGTAGGAGGTCTTGAGCAGAGCGAAGGGGACAGGAAGGAGAGTATCTGGAGACAAGATCTGAGATATAGGGGGGAGCAGTGCAGTTGAGGGCTTTGTATGTCAGAGTGAGAATTTTGTGTTTGATCCTAGAGGCAAGAGGAAGCCAGTGAAGAGATTGGCAGAGAGGTGCAGCAGATGAAGAGCGACTTGTAAGGAAGATGAGTCTGGCAGAGGCATTCATTAAGGATTGTAAAGGAGCTAGGTGGTAGGTGGGGAGACCAGAGAGGACAGAGTTGCAGTAATCGAGGCGGGAGAGGATGAGAGAGTGGATTAAAATCTTAGTTGTGTCTTGTGTAAGGAAGTGTCTAATTTTAGAGATGTTTTTAAGGGTGGAAGCGGCAGGCTTTAGCCAAAGACTGAATGTGAGGGAGTGAAAGAAAGATCTGAGTCAAATGTGACCCCAGAGACATCGGGCATGTGGGGGTAGGGGTAATGGTGGAGTTGTCGACAGTTATAGAGAGATTGGGGGTGGAGAGTTTTGAAGAAGGGGGGAAAATAAGGAGCTCAGTTTTGGAGAGATTTAGCTTGAGGTAGTGAGAGGACATCCAGTTGGAGATGTGAGAAAGACAGTTAGTGACACGGGTTAGCAAGGAAGGAGAAAGGTCTGGTGCAGAGAAGTAGATTTGGGTGTCATCGGCATACAAATGATATTGTAAACCATGGGACTTTATTAGGGAACCTAGTGATGATGTGTAGATTGAGAAGAGAAAGGGACCGAGGACAGAGCCTTGCGGTACTCCGACAGAAAGTGGTGACGGGGCAGAGGAGGCCCCAGAGAAGGCTACACTAAAGGTACGGTTTGACAGGTAGGAAGAGAGCCACGAGAGGGCTGTGTCACATATGCCGAAGGATTTGGAGCAAGAGAGGGTGGTCAACAGTATCAAAGGCTGCGGACAGATCAAGGAGAATAAGCAGAGAGAAGTGGCCTTTTGATTTTGCTGTAAGTAGGTCGTTGGTAACCTTAACAATTGTTGTTTCTGTGGAGTGATGGGGGCGAAATCCAGATTGCAATGGGTCAAGGAGGGAGTTTATTGTAAGGAAATGGGAAAGGCGTGCATAAGCTAGTTTTTTGAGAAGCTTTGATACAAGAGGGAGGAGGGAAATAGGGCGGTAGTTGGATGGGGAGGTAGGATCAAGGGAAGGTTTTTTGAGGATAGGTGTGACCAGTGCATGTTTCAGCGATGAGGGAAATATACCGGTGCTGAAGGAGAGGTTGAAAGTGTGTGTGAGTATAGGGGTAAGGGTGGCAGAGAGGGAGGGGAGTAGCTGTGAGGGGATAGGGTCAAGGGGACAGGAAGTGAGGTGAGAGCGCAGTATAAGTGCCGAAACTTCTTCCTCAGTAACAGGGGAGAATGAGCTAAGTTTAAGGTTATGTGGGTTGTGGTTGATTGAGAGCATTTGAGGGGGTGAGGGAATGGAATTATGTTGAGAGCCGATTTCATTTCTGATGGAGTTGATTTTGTTATTGAAGTGGTTGGCAAAGTCTTGAGCTGACAGAGAAGTTGTATTAGGAGGTGGGGGAGGGCGGAGAAGAGTATTGAAAGTGGAGAACAAACGTTTTGGGTTTGAAGAAAGATTAGAGATAAGAGTAGAGAAGTAGTGTTGCTTATGGAAATTAAGGGCAGAGTAGTAGGAGTTCAAGATAAATTTATAGTGTTGAAAATCAGCTGAACTCCTAGATTTTCTCCAGTGCCGCTCAGCAGTACGGGAACATCTGCGTAGGTATCGTGTCAGTGGAGTATGCCAGGGCTGAGGATGAGTGTTTGATTTCCGAGCTATGGTAAGAGGGGCGAGATTGTCAAGGACGGATGTAAGGGTGGAATTATAGTGGCAGATAGATTGGTCAGGGCATGAAAAGGAGGAGAAGGATGAGAGGAGAGGTTTGATGGAATTAGAAAGCTGTTGTTGATCTAATGACGTAATGCTTCTGTGAAGTTTGGTGTGAGGAGCAGAAGGAGGGAGAGTTGTAGGGAGGGATGATATGTTGCAAGTAAGGAGATGGTGGTTAGAAAAAAGAAAGGGGGAGTTTGTGAAGTTTGAGAGGGTGCATCGATAGCTAAAGATCAGGTCAAGGGAGTGACCATCTTTGTGAGTGGGAGAATCAGTCCATTGTGACAAACCAAAAGAGGAAGTGAGTTGCAGAAGTTGTTTTGCAGAGGAGGCAGTGGGATTGTCAAGAGGGATGTTGAAGTCACCAAGAATGAGGGAAGGTGGTTGTCTGAGGAAAGGAAATAAGGTAGCCATGCAGCCCAAGTGATCTAGAAATTGAGTTGAGGAGCCAGGAGGACAGTATATGACTGCGACACGTATAGAAAGAGGAGAGAATAAGCGAATCATGTGGGTTTCGAATGAAGAAAATGTGATGGAAGAGATGGGGTGTATTTGTTGAAAGGTGCAATGAGAGGAAAGTAAAATACCAACACCACCTCCTTGTCTATTACCACACCTCGGAGTGTGGCTGAAGTGGAGACCCCCATGTGACAGAGCAGCAGTGGATGCTGTGTCTAGGGGAGAGAGACAGGTTTCTGTTAGGGCCAGAAGGTTGAGGGAGCGGGAGATAAAGAGTTCATGTAAAGAAGTGAGTTTGTTGCAAACAGAGCGAGAGTTCCAAAGTGCACAAGTGAAAGGGGAAGTGGCTTTTGATGCAAGATGAATGTGAGTAAGGTTGTCAGAGTTTTGTTTTTTGAGTCTGTGGGATGGTACACATGGATGTGCACGGCTAGGCAGTTGTTGGGGACCAGGATTAGGGGAGATGTCGCCAGCAGTTAGTAAAAGCAAGAGGGAGAGTGACATAAGATGAGATACAGATTTGCAGTAGTGAGACTGCTTTTGAGACAAGGTGCAGGGGGGGAGAGAGAGTGTTTAGGAATAGGTAAAGTTCATGAGTACAAAAGTAATGTGAGTTTAAGAGAGATGGGCTAATAAACAGTGCAGGTGGAGAGGGAGAAGGAGTAATTGAGTAATGTAGTTTGTTATAGAGACAAAAGGCAGCAAAAAGGAATAAGAAGATATTAGGCATTTTTACAAAAGAGGGAACCAGTTAAACACATAAGACACAGTATTACAGTAGCAATTGCATTTGAAAACAGTAAGGTATATCAAACATAATATTACAAAAGTACTTGCCTTGTGTCTTGCCCCTTGCCCAATCCTTGTTCAGTTCTTGTATAATTCTATTGCTATATTGCTAGTGAATCACTTATAAAATGTTCACTTTGAAAATGTGAACATATGCTATTGTTACAATGTACACTGCCCATGCAATGCACCCCTGTGCAATGCACATCCCAAACTAGTGTGAAATATATGCAGGCAGGGCAGTCAGCTGAGTCCACTAAATTTAGTTGATTGCTAATCAAAGACAATTGGAAAGGCCAATTGGAAAGTTAGATTCTGGTCTGGTCTGGTCAGGGTGAGATGTTAAGTAAACAGACAATAAAATTTGGGGGAGGTTAAAACTATGGAATAAGACAGCTATATATTTTAGAATAATAAGTATTGATAAGGATTGAACATCACATGGCAGTTAAATGAACATTAGAAATAACACATTGGATAACAGTACAACAGATGTAGGACTAAATTAACAAACTAAAATCATTTGCTCTATGTAAATATTCATGTACCAGAAGAGAGTTACAGGAGAGTAAAAAAACACCAGAGAGCAGTGAGTAGTTGCAGAATGACAGGGTCTCTATTCACATACCAGAAGAGAGTTACAGGAGAGTAGTGAATAGTTGCAGAATGACAGGGTCTCTATTCACATACCAGAAGAGAGTTACAGGAGAGTAAAAAACACCAGAGAGCAGCGAATAGTTGCAGAATGACAGGGTCTCTATTCACATACCAGAAGAGAGTTACAGGAGAGTAAAAAACACCAGAGAGCAGTGAATAGTTGCAGAATGACAGGGTCTCTATTCACATACCAGAAGAGAGTTACAGGAGAGTAAAAAACACCAGAGAGCAGTGAATAGTTGCAGAATGACAGGGTCTCTATTCACATACCAGAAAAGAGTTACAGGAGAGTAAAAAACACCAGAGAGCAGTGAATAGTTGCAGAATGACAGGGTCTCTATTCACATACCAGAAGAGAGTTACAGGAGAGTAAAAAACACCAGAGAGCAGTGAATAGTTGCAGAATGACAGGGTCTGGATATTCTCATTCCCTACAGGAAATGGCAAAGAGAGCACACAGCAAAGCTGTCCATATAGCCCCCCCTCTGGCTCCGCCCCCCAGTCATTCGACCGACGGTTAGGAGAAAAAGGAGAAACCATAAGGTGCCGTGGTGACTGTAGTGTACAGGAAAATAAAAATTTTAAACCTGACTAAAAGCCAGGGCGGGCCGTGGACCGGACACACCGTAGGAGAAAGAAATTTATCAGGTAAACATAAATTCTGTTTTCTCCTACATTGGTGTGTCCGGTCCACGGCTTCATCCTTACTTGTGGGAACCAATACCAAAGCTTTAGGACACGGATGAAGGGAGGGAACAAGTCAGGTAACCTAAACGGAAGGCACCACAGCTTGCAAAACCTTTCTCCCAAAAACAGCCTCCGAAGAAGCATAAGTATCGAATTTGTAAAATTTGGCAAAAGTATGCAGAGAAGACCAAGTTGCTGCCTTACAGATCTGTTCAACAGAAGCCTCATTCTTGAAGGCCCATGTGGAAGCCACAGCTCTAGTAGAGTGAGCTGTAATTCGTTCAGGAGGCTGCCGTCCGGCAGTCTCATAAGCCAATCGGATGATGCTTTTTAGCCAAAAGGAAAGAGAGGTAGCAGTAGCTTTCTGACCTCTCCTCTTACCAGAATAGACGACAAACAAAGAAGATGTCTGTCTGAAATCCTTTGTTGCTTCTAAATTGAATTTTAAATCACAAACTACATCTAAGTTATGTAACAAACGTTCCTTCTTCGAAACTGGATTCGGACACAGAGAAGGAACAACTATTTCCTGGTTAATATTCCTATTGGAAACCACCTTTGGAAGAAAACCAGGCTTAGTATATAAAACTACCTTATCTGTATGGAATACCAGATAGGGAGAAGTACACTGCAAAGCAGACAATTCGGAAACTCTTCTAGCAGAAGAAGTAGCAACCAAAAACAGAACTTTCCAAGATAGTAATTTAAGGTAGGAAAAATCTGATTGGCTGATTGAATCAGCTAATCAGATTCAAGTTCAATCCGATTGGCTGATCCAATCAGCCAATCGGATTGAGCTCGCATTCTATTGGCTGTTCCGATCAGCCAATCAGATTTTTCCTACCTTAATTCCGATTGGCTGATAGAATCCTATCAGCCAATCAGAATTTGAGGGACGCCATCTTGGATGACGTCATTTAAAGGAACCTTCATTCGTCGTTAGTCCGTCGGTGAAGAAGGATGGCTCCGCGTCGGATGCTTCAAGATGGTCCCGCTCCGCGCCGGATGGAAGAAGATAGAAGATGCCGCATGGATGAAGTAGTCTGCCGGTCCAGATGTCCTCTTCTGCCCGGATAGGATGAAGACTTTGGACCCTCTGGAGAAGCTCTTCTGCCCGGATAGGATGAAGACTTCGGAGCCTCTGGAGGAGCTCTTCTGCCCAGATAGGATAAAGACTTTGGACCCTCTTCTGGACGGATCGGTGATACCCGGCTGGGTGAAGATAAGGTAGGAAGATCTTCAGGGGCTTAGTCTTAGGTTTTTTAAGGGGGGTTTGGGTGGGTTAGATTAGGGGTATGTGGGTGGTGGGTTATAATGTTGGGGGGGTATTGTATGTTTTTTTTACAGGCAAAAGAGCTGATTTCTTTGGGGCATGCCCCGCAAAAGGCCCTTTTAAGGGCTGGTAAGGTAATAGAGCTGTTAACTTTTTTTTTAGAATAGGGTAGGGCATTTTTTTATTTTTGGGGGCTTTGTTATTTTTTTAGGGGGCTTAGAGTAGGTGTAATTAGTTTAAAATTCTTGTAATCTTTTTTTATTTTTTGTAATTTAGTGTTTGTTTTTTTTGTAATTTAGTTTAGTTGATTTAATTGTAGGTAATTGTAGGTAGTTTAGTTAATTTATTTATTGATAGTGTAGTGTTAGGTTTAATTGTAACTTAGGTTAGGATGTATTTTACAGGTAATTTTGTAATTATTTTAACTAGGTAGCTATTAAATAGTTATTAACTATTTAATAGCTATTGTACCTAGTTAAAATAAATACAGAGTTGCCTGTAAAATAAATATAAATCCTAAAATAGCTACAATATAATTATTCTTTATATTGTAGCTATATTAGGGTTTATTTTACAGGTAAGTATTTAGTTTTAAATAGGAAGAATTTATTTAATAAGAGTTAATTTATTTAGGCCTAGATTTAGAGTTCGGCGGTAAAAGGGCTGTTAACGCTCCGCGGGCTTTTTTCTGGCCGCACCATAAATTTAACTCTGGTATCGAGAGTTAAAACAAATGCTGCGTTAGGCTCCAAAAAAGGAGCGTAGGGCATTTTTACCGCAAATGCAACTCTCGATACCAGAGTTGCTTACGGACGCGGCCGGCATCAAAAACGTGCTCGTGCACGATTCCCCCATAGGAAACAATGGGACTGTTTGAGCTGAAAAAAAACCTAACACCTGCAAAAAAGCAGCGTTCAGCTCCTAACGCAGCCCCATTGTTTCCTATGGGGAAACACTTCCTACGTCTGCACCTAACACTCTAACATGTACCCCCGAGTCTAAGCACCCCTAACCTTACACTTATTAACCCCTAATCTGCCACTCCCGCTATCGCTGACCCCTGCATATTATTATTAACCCCTAATCTTCCGCTCCGTAAACCGCCGCAACCTACGTTATCCCTATGTACCCCTAATCTGCTGCCCTAACATCGCCGACCCCTATGTTATATTTATTAACCCCTAATCTGCCCCCCACAACGTCGCCGACACCTACCTACACTTATTAACCCCTAATCTGCCGAGCGGACCTGAGCGCTACTATAATAAAGTTATTAACCCCGAATCCGCCTCACTAACCCTATCATAAATAGTATTAACCCCTAATCTGCCCTCCCTAACATCGCCGACACCTACCTTCAATTATTAACCCCTAATCTGACGACCGGAGCTCACCGCTATTCTAATAAATGTATTAACCCCTAAAGCTAAGTCTAACCCTAACACTAACACCCCCCTAACTTAAATATAATTTTAATCTAACAAAATAAATTAACTCTTATTAAATAAATTAATCCTATTTAAAGCTAAATACTTACCTGTAAAATAAACCCTAATATAGCTACAATATAAATTATAATTATATTATAGCTATTTTAGGATTAATATTTATTTTACAGGTAACTTTGTATTTATTTTAACTAGGTACAATAGCTATTAAATAGTTAAGAACTATTTAATAGTTACCTAGTTAAAATAATAACAAATTTACCTGTAAAATAAATCCTAACCTAGGATATAATTAAACCTAACACTACCCTATCAATAAAATAATTAAATAAACTACCTACAATTACCTTCAATTAACCTAACACTACACTATCAATAAATTAAATAAACACAATTGCTACAAATAAATACAATTAAATAAACTAGCTAAAGTACAAAAAATAAAAAAGAACTAAGTTACAGAAAATAAAAAAATATTTACAAACATAAGAAAAATATTACAACAATTTTAAACTAATTACACCTACTCTAAGCCCCCTAATAAAATAACAAAGCCCCCCAAAATAATAAATTCCCTACCCTATTCTAAATTAAAAAAGTTACAAGCTCTTTTACCTTACCAGCCCTGAACAGGGCCCTTTGCGGGGCATGCCCCAAGAAGTTCAGCTCTTTTGCCTGTAAAAAAAAACATACAATACCCCCCCCCCCAACATTACAACCCACCACCCACATACCCCTAATCTAACCCAAACCCCCCTTAAATAAACCTAACACTAATCCCCTGAAGATCTTCCTACCTTGTCTTCACCATCCAGGTATCACCGATCCGTCCTGGTTCCAAGATCTTCATCCAACCCAAGCGGGGGTTGGCGATCCATAATCCGGTGCTGAAGAGGTCCAGAAGAGGCTCCAAAGTCTTCATCCTATCCGGGAAGAAGAGGCGATCCGGACCGGCAACCATCTTGATCCAAGCGGCATCTTCTATCTTCATCCGATGACGACCGGCTCCATCCTGAAGACCTCCACCGCGGACCCATCTTCTTCCGGCGACGTCCAACTGCAGAATGACGGTTCCTTTAAGGGACGTCATCCAAGATGGCGTCCCTCGAATTCCGATTGGCTGATAGGATTCTATCAGCCAATCGGAATTAAGGTAGGAATATTCTGATTGGCTGATGGAATCAGCCAATCAGAATCAAGTTCAATCCGATTGGCTGATCCAATCAGCCAATCAGATTGAGCTCGCATTCTATTGGCTGATCGGAACAGCCAATAGAATGCGAGCTCAATCTGATTGGCTGATTGGATCAGCCAATCGGATTGAACTTGATTCTGATTGGCTGATTCCATCAGCCAATCAGAATATTCCTACCTTAATTCCGATTGGCTGATAGAATCCTATCAGCCAATCGGAATTCGAGGGACGCCATCTTGGATGACGTCCCTTAAAGGAACCGTCATTCTGCAGTTGGACGTCGCCGGAAGAAGATGGGTCCGCGGTGGAGGTCTTCAGGATGGAGCCGGTCGTCATCGGATGAAGATAGAAGATGCCGCTTGGATCAAGATGGTTGCCGGTCCGGATCGCCTCTTCTTCCCGGATAGGATGAAGACTTTGGAGCCTCTTCTGGACCTCTTCAGCACCGGATTATGGATCGCCAACCCCCGCTTGGGTTGGATGAAGATCTTGGAACCAGGACGGATCGGTGATACCTGGATGGTGAAGACAAGGTAGGAAGATCTTCAGGGGATTAGTGTTAGGTTTATTTAAGGGGGGTTTGGGTTAGATTAGGGGTATGTGGGTGGTGGGTTGTAATGTTGGGGGGGGGGTATTGTATGTTTTTTTTTACAGGCAAAAGAGCTGAACTTCTTGGGGCATGCCCCGCAAAGGGCCCTGTTCAGGGCTGGTAAGGTAACAGAGCTTGTAACTTTTTTAATTTAGAATAGGGTAGGGAATTTATTATTTTGGGGGGCTTTGTTATTTTATTAGGGGGCTTAGAGTAGGTGTAATTAGTTTAAAATTGTTGTAATATTTTTCTTATGTTTGTAAATATTTTTTTATTTTCTGTAACTTAGTTCTTTTTTATTTTTTGTACTTTAGCTAGTTTATTTAATTGTATTTATTTGTAGCAATTGTGTTTATTTAATTTATTGATAGTGTAGTGTTAGGTTAATTGTAGGTAATTGTAGGTAGTTTATTTAATTATTTTATTGATAGGGTAGTGTTAGGTTTAATTATATCTTAGGTTAGGATTTATTTTACAGGTAAATTTGTTATTATTTTAACTAGGTAACTATTAAATAGTTCTTAACTATTTAATAGCTATTGTACCTAGTTAAAATAAATACAAAGTTACCTGTAAAATAAATATTAATCCTAAAATAGCTATAATATAATTATAATTTATATTGTAGCTATATTAGGGTTTATTTTACAGGTAAGTATTTAGCTTTAAATAGGATTAATTTATTTAATAAGAGTTAATTTATTTCGTTAGATTAAAATTATATTTAATTTAGGGGGGTGTTAGTGTTAGGGTTAGACTTAGCTTTAGGGGTTAATACATTTATTAGAGTAGCAGCGAGGTTCGGTCAGCAGATTAGGGGTTAATAAGTGTAGGTAGGTGGCGGCGACATTGGGGGGGGCAGATTAGGGGTTAATAAATATAATATAGGGGTTGGCGATGTTGTAGGCAGCAGATTAGGGGTACATAGGGGTAATGTAGGTTGCGGCGGTGTCCGGAGCGGCAGATTAGGGGTTAATAATAATATGCAGGGGTCAGCGATAGCGGGGTCGGCAGATTAGGGGTTAATAAGTGTAAGGTTAGGGGTGTTTAGACTCGGGGTACATGTTAGGGTGTTAGGTGCAGACATAGGAAGTGTTTCCCCATAGGAAACAATGGGGCTGCGTTAGGAGCTGAACGGTGCTTTTTTGCAGGTGTTAGGTTTTTTTTCAGCTCAAACTGCCCCATTGTTTCCTATGGGGAAATCTTGCACGAGCATGTTTTTGAAGCTGGCCGCGTCCGTAAGCAACGCTGGTATTTAGAGTTGAAGTGGCGGTAAATTATGCTCTACGCTCCCTTTTTGGAGCCTAACGCAGCCCTTCAGAGATCTCTAAATACCAGCGGTATTTAAAAGGTGCGGGGAAAAAAAACACGTGTAGCTAACGCACCCCTTTGGCCGCAGAACTCTAAATCTAGCCGAAAATTTAAAAAACATATTGCACGAAACGTTATAAGGGCTCAAAGATATGAGGTCTCAGGTGTTAGGAAAAAAAGGTTGCAAAGGGCTTTAACATAAATATATATAATTCCAGGCAGAGTATGGCACTCACGAATCTTTGACCGGGGACCAGGGTGCAGCAGGCAAAGCATACACAACAAAAAGAAGCAGGCACTCACCGGTATTTAAATAAAGGATATCTTTTAATCCCACAAGGTGTGACGTTTCGGAGTATTACCTCCTTCCTCAGACATAGCAAGAAAGTGAATAACAGCAAACCTTTATATATACACATATGTGAACATAAAACCTACTACTAATCATAATCAAGTGATTTTAATCAGGAGCATAGCATGAGTCACTAGGGGCGTCGCCCGTTGCCTTAGTAACCAGCCAAACAAATTTAAACTAAACAACGTGGCTAATTAGATCAAAACAATGTTGCTCTTAAGCTGACACTATATATCCATGGTCAACAACTACAACTTAATATGGGTGGACTGCTGAGGTACTCATAAATACAACGGCAACTTCTATGGCCATAAGCAAAAGTATAATGACTAACGGTAAAATACTATGCAGTTTTATATCTATGAGGGCAAATTACATAAATCTGCTATCAACATAATATGAAGAAAAGGAAAAAAGAAAAAAAGGAAAAAATAGAAGAAAAAAAAAGAGAAAAGAGAAAAAGGAAAACACATAGTAGAAGCACAGAATAAAGAGAAAAAAATAAATAAAAAATAAAGAGCAAAAAAATAAAAATGAGCAATAAAACAAATAAGAATTACATAGTATGATACTTAGACAAAAGAGAATGACATAGTACGACTAATAGATCGAGGAGCAGTCTCTAGAGGGGGTAAAAGAGTAACAGGGGGAAAAAAACGGCTAGATTACGAGATTTGCAGTAACAGGGGTGCGGTGCTAACTTGCATGTTATTGTCACCGCTCACTTAGCTACAGCGCTGGTATTACAGGTTTTTATAAACCCGGCATTAAAAGACAAGAAGTGAGCGTAGACCAAAATTGTGCTCCATACCGCACTCCGAAACCAGTGCAGCTTAAGTCAGCGGTGAGCTGGTAATACGTGCTCGTGCACGATTTCCCCATAGACATCAGTGAGGAGAGCCGGCTGATAAAAAGTCTAACACCTGCAAAAAAGCAGCGTAAAAATCAGTAACGCAGCCCCATTGATTCCTATGGGGAAACACATTTTATGTTTACACCTAACACCCTAACATTAACCCAGAGTCTAAACACCCCTAATCTTAAACTTATTAACCCCTAATCTGCCGCCCCCGACATCGCTGACACCTACATTATACTTATTAACCCCTAATCTGCCGCTCCGGACATCGCCGCCACTAGAATAAACATATTAACCCCTAAACTGCCACACTCCCGCATCACAAACACCCTAACATCGCCGCCACCTATCTACATTTATTAACTCCTAATATGCCACCCCCAATGTTGCCGCCACTATACTAAATTTATTAACCCCTAAACCTAAGTCTAACCCTAACACACACTAACTAAATATAATTTAAATAAATCTAAAGAAAACCTACTATTAATAATTAAATCATTCTTATTTAAAACTAAATACTTACCTGTAAAATAAACCCTAAGCTAGCTACAATATAAATAATAGTTACATTGTATCTAGCTTAGAGTTTATTTTTATTTTACAGGCAAATTTGTATTTATTTTAACAAGGTAGAATAGCTACTAAATAGTTATTAACTATTTAATAACTACCTAGCTAAAATAAATAATAATTTACCTGTAAAATAAAACCTAACCTGTCTTACACTAACACCTAACCTTACACTACAATTAAATAAATTACCTAAATTAAATACAATTACCTAAATTAAATACAAATACCTAAATAACAAAACAAAAAAAACACTAAATTACACAAAATAAAAAAACAAATTACAAGATATTTAAACTAATTACACCTAATCTATTAGCCCTATCAAAATAAAAAAGCCCCCCCCGCAAATAAAAAAACATAGCCTAAACTAAACTACCAATAGCCCTTAAAAGGGCCTTTTGCGGGGGAATTTCCCCAAAGAAATCAGTTCTTTTACCTGTAAAAAAAAATACAAACAACCCCCCCCAACAGTAAAACCCACCACCCACACAACCAAACCCCCCAAATAAAACCCTAACTGAAAAAACCTAAGGTCCTCATTGCCCTGAAAAGGGCATTTGTATGGGCATTGCCCTTAAAAGGGCATTTAGCTCTATTGCTGCCCAAACCCTAATCTAAAACTAAAACCCACCCAATAAACCCTTAAAAAAACCTAACACTAACCCCTGAAGATCCACTTACGGTTTTGAAGAGCCAACATCCATCCTCAACGAAGCCAGGAGAAGTCCTCAGCGAAGCGGTAAAAAGTCCTCAACGAAGTCGGGAGAAGTCTTCATTGAAGCCTGGAGAAGTGGTCCTCCAGACGGACAAAAGTCTTCATCCAGATGGCATCTTCTATCTTCATCCATCCGGCGCGGAGCGGGTCCATCTTCAAGACATCCGGTACAGAGCATCCTCTTCTTCCGACCACTCCCGACGAATGAAGGTTCCTTTAAGTGAAGTCATTCAAGCCAATAGGATTGAGCTTGCATTCTTTTGGCTGATTGGATCAGCCAATAGGATGAAAGCTAAATCCTATTGGCTGATTGCAACAGCCAATAGGATTTTTTCAACCTTAATTCCGATTAACTGATAGAATTCTATCAGCCAATCGGAATCTAAGGGAAGCCATTTTGGATGACGTCATTTAAAGGAATATCCATTGTTGAAGAAGAAGTCGAAAGAAGAGGATGCTCCGCATCGGATATCTTGAAGATGGAGCTGCTCCGCGCCAGATAGATGAAGATAGAAGATGCCGTCTGGATGAAGATATAAGATGCCGTTTTGATGAAGACTTCTGCCCGGTTGGGTGAAGATGTCGACCCGCTTGGATGAAGACTTCTGCTGCTTCGATGAGGACTTCTGCCGATTCATTGAGGATGGATGTCGGCTCTTCAGAAACTTTAAGTGGATTTTCGTAGGTTAGTGTTAGGCTTTTTTAAGGGTTTACTGGGTGGGTTTTAATTTTAGATTAGGGTTTGGGCTTTTGAAAATGCTCATACAATGCCCATACAAATGCCCTTTTCAGGGCAATGGGGAGCTTGTTTTTTTAGATTAGGTTTTTATTTGGGGGGTTGGTTGTGTGGGTGGTGGGTTTTACTGTTTGGGGGTTATTTGTATTTTTTATTTACAGGTAAAAGAGCTGATTTATTTGGGGCAATGCCCCGCAAAAGGCCCTTTTAAGGGCCATTGGTAGTTTATTGTAGGCTAAGGTTTTTTTTTTATTTTGGGGGGGCTTTTTTATTTTCATAGGGCTCTTAGATTAGGTGTAATTAGTTTAAATATTTAATAATTTATTTTTTATTTTGTGTAACAGTGTTTTGTTTTTTTGTAACTTTGTAATTTTTTATAGTAGATTTAAATTATTTGAGTAGGGTTAGGTTTTTAACTATATAATATATTTAATGTAATATGTAAAAAATTGAGGATAGGTAGAGAGAACCTAATCCTCAAAAAAGGACTACAAAAACAGCACTCAATGGGTTAAGTGTTTAAATGCAAAAATTGCATATATGCATTGAAAAATGGGTGTCTTGGGAACTTGACAAGAAATAGCCACTATATGAATGGGGGAGTGCAATTTAAAACATAACTTTAATTATATACAAAAATGAAAAGATAATAAAACTGGAAAAGCTTTATTAAAAACACTCTTAGGATTTCTCATGTAATATTGTACAGATTAGTAGTAATTGTTACTATTGTGCATATTAAGCTTGGTCCCACCTCATGGACCTGTATTGTGATATGTATAAGATATTGGTGTCAACAACCTTCTCTATCTCACAGGTGTACCTGCTTTATAAATGGAATCTAAAGTAGCTGAGTTCAAATGTGACTGTTGTCTGCATGTTACCAGGATATGATCTCATAAAGGGTTATTTAGTGAGCCTAATATTAATACATTTTAAGTTTCATATTAGCTAAATTAATTCCACTTTACAAAATGAGAGTAACTGGTATACATACATGTGAAGGAGAAGTGATTTCTATTAAATATGCAAATGGTTGGTGAAGTATATAAAGATATTGGGTATGGTAATAGTACTAGGGTTCACAGATTATACCACAATCAAAAGGGAAGCTGTCAGCCTCTTGGTATAATTTGAATAGATTGTATCTAGTTTTGCGTGCTATAATACCCTAATATCTCATACATACACAGAAGCTCCAGGACTAGGGCAGGGTACTGGTAAGGAGTCCTGGAGCTCCTGTGTTTTAGAGGCCTTAGGCTATTTCTCCATTATACTTTAAAATTTGTACCCTTTACTAGGCTGTAGCAGTCAGCGGTGGCTGTTAAGCCATTATTGTGCATACTGTGTCTCTTAACTTTTAAAATAACAACAACCTGGTGTCTCTTACTCAACCTAGTAAGAGGCAATATACATCAGTGGTATCTATAAAATAATGGTAACGGATTTTCACATTTAGTGATTTAAACAATTGTAATATTTGCAGATATTACCGGTTTTTGATCTCACTCAGAGGGAAAACAAACCTATCCAATAGGGCTTTATATGCCAATGCTGAGGATTGCATTTGATGTAGGAACTGGGAAATACCAATGATTCTAATATAGACGATACATAAGATTTTACTAGCAATCAATGTATATATAAATAAATTTGGAACATATTAACATTGAATATGCTAGAAACCGTTTATAATAGGGTTTGTTTGGTAAATTTTACTGTATTTTTCGCTCAATAAGTATATTTAAAAGCAAATTTAAGCACTGTTGCGAAGATATAACAGCACATTTCAGTCCTACTATCCACTCTAAGCTACTCACACAGCGTTTTAGTATTAAACCATCAATCCCTATACGCTACAATTTAGAATAAGATCTTGATATATTTTGTATCCTTGTTGCAGCTATCTGGCAACAATTAATACACACTGTTTACTAGTGATCTATACACTAGATTGAAGGCATACAGAGGACTTACGATATATACTTATATCAAGTAGGGATAAACTAAATTGTAAGAAGTAATATATTGAACTACTTCATCATTACCAGCACATTTGTTTGTGAATGACCGTATGTATGAGATATTAGGGTATTATAGCACGCAAACTAGTAACAATCTATTCAAATTATACCAAGAGGCTGACAGCTTCCCTTTTGATTGTGGTATAATCTGTGAACCCTAGTACTATTACCATACCCAATATCTTTATATACTTCACCAACCATTTGCATATTTAATAGAAATCACTTCTCCTTCACATGTATGTATACCAGTTACTCTCAGTTTGTAAAGTGGAATTAATTTAGCTAATATGAAGCTTAAAATGTATTAATATTAGGCTCACTAAATAACCCTTTATGAGATCATATCCTGGTAACATGCAGACAACAGTCACATTTGAACTCAGCTACTTTAGATTCCATTTATAAAGCAGGTACACCTGTGAGATAGAGAAGGTTGTTGACACCAATATCTTATACATATCACAATACAGGTCCATGAGGTGGGACCAAGCTTAATATGCACAATAGTAACAATTACTACTAATCTGTACAATATTACATGAGAAATCCTAAGAGTGTTTTTAATAAAGCTTTTCCAGTTTTATTATCTTTTCATTTTTGTATATAATAAAAGTTATGTTTTAAATTGCACTCCCCCCGTTCATATAGTGGCTATTTCTTGTCAAGTTCCCAAGACACCCATTTTTCAATGCATATATGCAATTTTTGCATTTAAACACTTAACCCATTGAGTGCTGTTTTTGTAGTCCTTTTTTGAGGATTAGGTTCTCTCTACCTATCCTCAAATTTTTGTTTGTAAATGACGTTTACTACATAGCACCAAACTTAATCCTCTATATTATTAGTGGATACTATTAGTATTGCAAGGGTTTAGGTAATTCCAGTTTGTAGTGCCATTGTTCACATTCTTTAGCTTTAAAGGGACATTATACACTCATTTTTTCTTTGCATAAATGTTTTGTAGATTATCTATTTATATAGCCCATAAAGTTTTTTTGGTTTTTTTTAAATGTATAATTTTGCTTATTTTTAAATAACATTGCTCTGATTTTCAGACTCCTAACCAAGCCCCAAAGTTTTATTTGAATACCGTCAGCTACCTTCTCCAGCTTGCTTTTCAACAGAGCTAAAGCCTTTTCAACTGAGCTAAACTGAAAGCTTCTAAGTAAGTTTTTAAACCATTTTATACTGGATTTTATATCAGTATCTGTGCATCTTATTCTTTATAGTAGTGTCTATTACATGCAGTTATATGAAAATGATAAAAATGAGTGTATACTGTCCCTTTAATGTAATATAGTTTAATGTAATTTTAGTCTAATAGTTAGGGTAGATTAATTATTAGTTTAATATAGTTTAATATAGTTTAATTTAAATCTAAAGGTAAGTTTAAATTTATTATAAGATAGGGATGAGTTCATATTTAATATAAAGTTAGTGGGTTGTTAGGTTTAGGGGTTAATAGCTTAATTTAGTTTATGGTGATGTGGGGGGCTGGCGGTTTAGGGGTTAATAGGTTTAGTAAGTGGTAGTGATGTGGGATGCCAGAGGTTTAGGGGATAATACATTTAGTTAGTTGCGGTGGGGTCCGGGAGTGGCAGGATAGGGGTTAATAACTTTATTTAGTTGTGGCGGGGGCTGGGAACGGCGGGATAGGGGTTAAACAGTTTAGTATAGTGGCGGTGTTTAGTGACAGGATATAAATAAAGCTGTGAAAAAGCCGAATAGCAGCGAGAACGATGACTGTTAGTTAACAACAGTCTGCTGCTCATCGCCCCGTGCTTTTTTGTTAAATATGCGTATTCAGGTCTGCTGCCTTGATGTTAGGCGATGTCAGGCGAGCGTATTGGTGCCGTTGAATGCAAGTAAGTTGATGGCTTGATAAGTAGGCCTCATAGTGTCAGCATAAGAGAAACATTGTTTTTATCTAATTAGCCACGTTGTTTAGTTTAAATTAGTTTCGCTGGTTACTAAGGCAACTGACGATGCCCGTAGCAACTCATGCTATGCAGCTGATGCTTCCAGCTGATTCAAATCACTTGATTATGATTAGTAGGTGGTTTTATGTTCACATATGTGTATATATAGAGGTTGCTGTTATTCACTTTCTTGTTATGTCTGAGGAAGGAGGAAATACTCCGAAACGTCACACCTTGTGGGATTAAAAGATATCCTTTATTTAAATTCCGGTGAGTGCCTGCTTCTTTTTGTTATATACAGTATATATATCTATATATATATATATATATATCTATATCTATCTATATATATATATATATATATAGATATATATACACACATCTAAATATGTATATGTATGTTTATATGTGTGTACAGTTGTAATTATGAGGCCCATTTATCAAGCTCCGGATGGCCTCATCGGTTTAGCGTTCGAGCAAAAACAGTTTACTTTCAATAATACGAGGACAACTCAACGTGCGCAAAGGCTTACTTCTAGCACAGTCAATGCTCATGCATGAGCATTAAATAGCATACCACTTGTAATCTGACCTCATTTATTAAACAATGCCCAGTTTAAAACAAGCAGCTCTCTCCTGAGGCACATTTTGCAAGTGATATTCTTTTATTCATTGCATTTTATCTTTTACATTTCCCCATAAAAAATATCTCTGTGCACCCAGGTTAGTGCTGACCACAGCTCCCAAATGGTTAGTTTTCTGGCAGATTGTTTCTTGGTCATGGGTGGCTGGCTTACTAAGTCTCATGACCAGATGCACTCCATATATCTCCATTTGTCATGTTGTGTTACTGGTAGTGCACGAGCAATGGGGCTAAAAAACACTAGAAACCCAGCCTATCAAGAACATTTATCTGGTAATAAAGACAGATGAAGTCCAAAGACATTTAACTACACCAGGGGAAGTCAATAGTCGGGTGGGAGGTACAAGGTTTTCACAATGAAATAACAGCAATGATGCGCAGAGGTGAAAGGACAACTCAACCAGAAAATACCATCAATAGATTCACAATGGGAATAATCTTCTTGATCTCTACAAAATAGAATAAATGTTTCTGAAAAGAAAGAACATTCTGAGCTTAATTCATTGATGGAATATATATATATACAGTGTATATATATATATATATATATATATATATATATATATATATATATATAATATAATTTAATATAATATAATTTAATATAATATAATAAACATTGTCACCACATTGGTGGAAATAACCAGCAGTCTAATGTGCCAGGAGTGAACATATAAAATGTAACTTTTATTAGTAAATGCATCTTTGAGAAAACAAGCATAGAGCAATATCACAGCCAGTGAAGCAGAACTGTTCACCTACTCCAGCATGTTTTGTGCCGTTACGGCACTTCGTCAGGTATCGATTGTATTACAAGCTAAAAGTATTTTTTTCTTTCATGCACACAAAGAGCCAAACTTAGAATATTGTGACTATGTTACCGTACTTCCCCGTAGCCTTTAATATAGCAAAAAAACAAAAACAAATCTGACACCCATCTCGCGGGCTAACCTGAATCGCTATAAACCCCCTACTCTAATAACCCATAGACCACTACATATTCCAAAGCAATGTATTCCACTACTCTAATAACATTTAAACCGTCACTTAGAACACCACTGGGATGTAGCTGGACTGCCACAGTCACTGATTCAAGTTTGGTGAGTACGATCTTTGGGTTTTAGTAAAAAATGTTTGCTTTTTTTAGGCAGCAATTAGATAAATGCACTGGGGATTACTTGTATTGTAGAATGGGGTAGTGTTTTCTTTTGTTAAAAAGAGCTAAATCACTTTGGGGCAATGCCCTAAAATTATAGCCCTTCTAAAAGCTATTGCTATAGTTTAGTGATAGTGTAGGGTTTTTTATTTCGTGGGGCTTTCATTTTAGAATAGGCACAAGTGTATTTTTTTTTATTTTTGGTCATTATGGTTTTTTTTGCATTGTTATACAGCTGTAATGTAGTGTAATATTATTATTATATAACTGTAATGTAGTGTTATATTATTATTATACAACTGTAATGTTGTGTTATATTATTATTATACAACTGTAATGTTGTGTTATATTATTATTATACAGCTGTAATGTAGTGTTATATCATTATTATATAAATGTAATGTAGTGTTATATCATTATTATACAGCTGTAATGTAGTGTTATATCATTATTATACAGCTGTAATGTAGTGTTATATCATTATTATATAGCTGTAATGTTGTGTTATATCATTATTATACAACTGTAATGTAGTGTTATATTATTATTATACAACTGTAATGTAGTATTATGTCATTATTATACAACTGTAATGTAATGTTATATCATTATTATACAACTGTAATGTAGTGTTATATTATTATTATACAGCTGTAATGTAGTATTATGTCATTATTATACAACTGTAATGTAATGTTATATCATTATTATACAGCTGTAATGTAGTGTTATATCATTATTATACAGCTGTAATGTTGTGTTATATTATTATTATACAACTGTAATGTAGTGTTATATTATTATTATACAACTGTAATGTTGTGTTATATTATTATTATACAACTGTAATGTTGTGTTATATTATTATATATATGTAATGTAGTGTTATAGCATTATTATATAACTGTAATGTAGTGTTATATTATTATTATACAACTGTAATGTTGTGTTATATTATTATATATATGTAATGTAGTGTTATAGCATTATTATATAACTGTAATGTAGTGTTATATTATTATTATACAACTGTAATGTTATGTTATATTATTATATATATGTAATGTAGTGTTATAGCATTATTATATAACTGTAATGTAGTGTTATATTATTATTATACAGCTGTAATGTAGTGTTATATTATTATTATACAGCTGTAATGTAGTGTTATATCATTATTATATAGCTGTAATGTAGTGTTATATTATTATTATACAGCTGTAATGTAGTGTTATATCATTATTATATAGCTGTAATGTAGTGTTATATTATTATTATACAACTGTAATGTTGTGTTATATTATTATATATATGTAATGTAGTGTTATATCATTATTATATAAATGTAATGTAGTGTTATATCATTATTATATAGCTGTAATGTAGTTTTATGTCATTATTATACAGCTGTAAAGTAGTGTTATGTCATTATTATATAAATGTAATGTAGTGTTATATCATTATTATACAGCTGTAATGTAGTGTTATATCATTATTATATAGCTGTAATGTTGTGTTATATCATTATTATATAGCTGTAATGTTGTGTTATATCATTATTATATAGCTGTAATGTTGTGTTATATCATTATTATACAACTGTAATGTAATGTTATATCATTATTATACAGCTGTAATGTAGTGTTATATCATTATTATACAGCTGTAATGTAGTGTTATATCATTATTATACAACTGTAATGTAGTGTTATATCATTATTATACAGCTGTAATGTAGTGTTATATCATTATTATACAACTTTAATGTAGTGTTAATTCATTATTATACAACTGTAATGTAATGTTATATCATTATTATACAACTGTAATGTAGTGTTATATCATTATTATATAGCTGTAATGTAGTGTTAAATCATTATTATACAGCTGTAATGTAGTGTTATATCATTATTATATAGCTGTAATGTAGTATTATGTCATTATTATATAACTGTAATGTAGTGTTATATCATTATTATACAACTGTAATGTAGTGTTATATCATTATTATATAGCTGTAATGTAGTATTATGTCATTATTATACAGCTGTAATGTAGTGTTATATCATTATTATACAGCTGTAATGTAGTGTTATGTCATTATTATATAAATGTAATGTAGTGTTATGTCATTATTATATAACTGTAATATAATGTTATATCATTATTATACAACTGTAATGTAGTATTATATCATTATTATACAGCTGTAATGTAGTGTTATGTCATTATTATATAAATGTAATGTAGTGTTATGTCATTATTATATAAATGTAATGTAGTGTTATATCATTATTATATAGCTGTAATGTAGTGTTATATCATTATTATACAACTGTAATATAGTGTTATATCATTATTATACAACTATAATGTAATGTTATATAATTATTATATAGCTGTAATGTAGTATTATGTCATTATTATACAGCTGTAAAGTAGTGTTATATCATTATTATACAGCTGTAATGTAGTGTTATGTCATTATTATATAAATGTAATGTAGTGTTATATCATTATTATATAAATGTAATGTAGTGTTATGTCATTATTATATAACTGTAATGTAGTGTTATATCATTATTATAAAGATGTAATGTAGTGTAATATCATTATTATATAACTGTAATGTAGTGTTATATCCTTATTATACAGCTGTAATTTAGTGTTATATAATTATTAAACAGCTCTAATGTAGTGTTATATCATTATTATATAACTGTAATGTAGTGTTATATCATTATTATATAGCTGTAATGTAGTGTTATATCATTATTATATAACTGTAATGTAGTGTCATATCATTATTATATAACTGTAATATAGTGTTATATTATTATTATATAACTGTAATGTAGTGTTATATCATTATTATATAACTTTAATATAGTGTTATATCATTATTATATAACTGTAATGTAGTGTTATATCAGTATTATATAAATGTAATATAGTGTTATATCATTATTATATAACTGTAATGTAGTGTTATATCATTATTATATAACTGTAATGTATTGTTATATCATTATTATACAGCTGTAATGTAGTGCTATCATTATTATATAGCTGTAATGTAGTGTTATATCATTATTATATACCTGTAATGTAGTTTTATATCATTATTATATAGCTGTAATGTAGTGTTATATCATTATTATATAACTGTAATGTAGTGTTATATCATTGTTATATAGCTTTAATGTAGTGTTATATCATTATTATACAACTGTAATGTAGTGTTATATCATTAATATACAAATGTAATGTAGTGTTATATCATTATTATATAAATGTAATGTAGTGTTATATCATTATTTTTCAGCTGTAATATAGTGTTATATCTTTATGATATAGCTGTAATGTAGTGTTATATAATTAATATACAGCTGTAATGTAGGGTTATATCATTATTATATAGCTGTAATGTAGTGTTATATCTTAATTATATAACTGTAATGTAGTGTTATATCATTATTATATAGCTTTAATGTAGTGTTATATCATTATTATACAACTGTAATGTAGTGTTATATCATTAATATACAAATGTAATGTAGTGCTATATCATAAATATATAAATGTAATGTAGTATTATATCATTATTATATAACTGTAATGTAGTGTTATATCATTAATATACAAATGTAATGTAGTGCTATATCATTAATATATAAATGTAATGTAGTGTTATATCATTATTATATAACTGTAATGTAGTGTTATATCATTATTTTTCAGCTGTAATATAGTGTTATATCTTTATGATATAGCTGTAATGTAGTGTTATATCTTTATTATATAGCTGTAATGTAGTGTCATATAATTATTATACAGCTGTAATGTAGTGTTATATCATTATTATATAGCTGTAATGTAGTGTTATATCTTTATTATATAAATGTAATGTAGTGTTTTATCATTATTATATAACTTTAATGTCGTATTATATCATTATTATATAGCTGTAATATAGTGTTATATCTTTATGATATAGCTGTAATGTAGTCTTATATAATTATTATACAGCTGTAATGTAGGGTTATATCATTATTATATAGCTGTATATATCTTTATTATATAAATGTAATGT
Source organism: Bombina bombina (assembly GCF_027579735.1). NCBI lineage: Eukaryota > Metazoa > Chordata > Amphibia > Anura > Bombinatoridae > Bombina > Bombina bombina. The sequence continues at coordinate 22,390,770 of NC_069504.1, read as the reverse complement.
AGTGTTTTATCATTATTATATAACTTTAATGTAGTGTTATATCATTAATATACAAATGAAATGTAGTGTTATATCAGTATTATACAACTGTAATGTAGTGTTATATCATTATTATACAGCTGTAGTGTTATATCATTATTATATAAATGTAATGTAGTGTTATATTATTATATAGCTGTAATATAGTGTTATAACATTATTATATAGCTGTAATGTAGTGTTATATCTTTATTATACTGCTGTATTGTAGTGTTATATCATTATTATATAAATGTAATGTAGGGTTATATCATTATTATATAACTGTATTGTTATATCATTATTATATAAATGTAATGTAGTGATATATTATTATATAGCTGTAATGTAGTGTTATATCATTATTATATAAATGGAATGTAGTGTTATATCATTATTATATAACTGTAATATAGTGTTATAACATTATGATATAACTGTAATGTAGTGTTATATCATTATTATATAGCTGCAATGTAGCGTTATATCATTATTATATAACTGTAATGTAGTGTTATATCATTATTATATAAATATAATGTAGTGTTATATCATTATTATATAACTGTAATGTAGTGTTATATCATCATTATATAAATGTAATGTAGTGTTATAACATTATTATATAGCTGTAATATAGTGTTATATAATTATTATATAGCTGCAATGTAGCGTTATATCATTATTATATAACTGTAATGTAGTGTTATATCATTATTATATAAATATAATGTAGTGTTATATCATTATTATATAACTGTAATGTAGTGTTATATCATCATTATATAAATGTAATGTAGTGTTATAACATTATTATACAGCTGTAATGTAGTGTTATATCATTATAATATATCTGTAATGTAGTGTTATATCAATATTATATAACTGTAATGTGAGTGTTATATCATTATTATACAGCTGTAATGTAGTGTTATATCATTATTATAAAACTGTAATGTAGTGTTATATCATTATTATATAACTGTGATGTAGTGTTATATCTTTATGATATAGCTGTATTGTAGTGTTATATAATTATTATACAGCTGTAATGTAGGGTTATATCATTATTATATAGCTGTAATGTAGTGTTATATCTTAATTATATAACTGTAATGTAGTGTTATATCATTATTATATAGCTTTAATGTAATGTTATATCATTATTATACAACTGTAATGTAGTGTTATATCATTAATATACAAATGTAATGTAGTGCTATATCATTATTATATAACTGTAATGTAGTGTTATATCATTTTTTTTCAGCTGTAATATAGTGTTATATCTTTATGATATAGCTGTAATGTAGTGTTATATAATTATTATACAGCTGTAATGTAGTGTTATATCATTATTATATAGCTGTAATGTAGTGTTATATCTTTATTATATAAATGTAATGTAGTGTTTTATCATTATTATATAACTTTAATGTAGTATTATATCATTATTATATAGCTGTAATATAGTGTTATATCTTTATGATATAGCTGTAATGTAGTCTTATATAATTATTATACAGCTGTAATGTAGGGTTATATCATTATTATATAGCTGTATATATCTTTATTATATAAATGTAAAGTAGTGTTTTATCATTATTATATGACTTTAATGTAGTGTTATATCATTAATATACAAATGAAATGTAGTGTTATATCAGTATTATACAACTGTAATGTAGTGTTATATCATTATTATACAGCTGTAGTGTTATATCATTATTATATAAATGTAATGTAGTGTTATATTATTATATAGCTGTAATATAGTGTTATAACATTATTATATAGCTGTAATGTAGTGCTATATCTTTATTATACTGCTGTATTGTAGTTTTATATAATTATTATATAGCTGTAATGTAGTGTTATATCTTTATTATATAAATGTATTGTAGTGTTTTATCATTATTATATAACTTTAATGTAGTGTTATATCATTAATATACAACTGTAATGTAGTGAGCAAGACAAAGAAAACAAACTGTAATGTAGTGTTATATCATTATTATACAGCTGTAGTGTTATATCATTATTATATAAATGTAATGTAGTGTTATAATATTATATAGCTATAATATAGTGTTATAACATTATTATATAGCTGTAATGTAGTGTTATATCTTTATTATACTGTTGTATTGTAGTGTTATATCATTATTATATAACTGTATTGTTATATCATTATTATATAAATGTAATGTAGTGTTATATTATTATATAGCTGTAATGTAGTGTTATATCATTATTATATAAATGTAATGTAGTGTTATATCATTATTATATAGCTGTAATATAGTGTTATAACATTATGATATAACTGTAATGTAGTGTTATATGATTATTATATAAACGTAATTTAGTGTTATATCATTATTATATAACTGTAATGTAGTGTTATATCATTATTATATAGCTGTAATATAGTGTTATATAATTATTATATAGCTGCAATGTAGCGTTATATCATTATTATATAACTGTAATGTAGTGTTATATAATTATTATATAAATATAATGTAGTGTTATATCATTATTATATAACTGTAATGTAGTGTTATATCATCATTATATAAATGTAATGTAGTGTTATAACATTATTATACAGCTGTAATGTAGTGTTATATCATTATAATATATCTGTAATGTAGTGTTATATCAATATTATATAAGTGTAATGTGAGTGTTATATCATTATTATTATACAGCTGTAATGTAGTGTTATATCATTATTATATAACTGTAATGTAGTGTTATATCATTATTATATAGCTGTAATGTAGTATTATATCATTATTATGCAGCTGTAATATAGTGTTATATCATTATTATATAGCTGTTATTAAGTGTTATATCATTATTATATAACTGTAATGAAGTGTTATATAATTATTATATAGCTGTAATATAGTGTTATATCGTTATTATATAGCTGTAATGTAGTGTTATATTATTATTATATAACTGTAATGAAGTGTTATATCATTATTATATAGCTGTAATGTAGTGTTATATCATTATTATATAGCTGTAATGTAGTGTTATATCATTATTATATAGCTGCAATGTAGTATTATATCATTATTATAAAACTGTAATGTAGTGTTATATCATTATTATACAGCTTTAATGTAGTGTTATATAATTATTTTTCAACTGTTTATAGTGTTATATCATTATTATATAAATGTAATGTAGTGTTATATCATTATTATATAACTTTAATATAGTGGTATAGCATTAGTATGTACCTGTAATGTAGTGTTATATCATTATTATACATCTGTAATGTAGTGTTATATCATTATTATACAGCTGTAATGTAGTGTTATATTATTATTATATAACTTTAATGTTGTGTTATATTATTATTATACAGCTGTAATGTAGTGTTATATTATTATTATATAACTGTAATGTAGTGTTATATCATTATTATATAGCTGTAATATAGTTTTATGCCATTATTATATAGCTGTAATGTAGTGCTATATCATTATTATACAGCTGTAATATAGTGTTATATGATTATTATACAGCTGTAATTTAGTGTTATATCATTATTATATAGCTGTAATGTAGTGTTATAGCATTATTATATAATTATTATGTAGTGTTATATCATTATTATATAGCTGTAATGTAGTGTTATATCATTATTATACAACTGTAATGTAATGTTATATCATAATTGTACAGCTGTAATTAAGTGTTATATAGTTATTGTACAACTATAATATAGTGTTATATCATTATTATATAGCTTCAATATAGTGTTATAGCATTATTATATACCTGTAATGTAGTGTTATATCATTATTATATAACTGTAATGTAGTGTTATATCATTATTATACAGCTGTAATGTAGTGTTATATCATTATTATATAGCTGTAGTGTAGTGTTATATTATTATTATACAGATGTAATATAGTGTTATATTATTATTAAACAACTGTAATATAGTGTTATATCATTATTATATAACTGTAACGTAGTGTTATATCATTATCATACAGCTGTAATGTAGTGTTATATCATTATTATATAGCTTTAATATAGTGTTATAGCATTACTATATAACTGTAATGTAGTGTTATATCATTATTATATAGCTGTAATGTAGTGTTATATCATTATTATATAGCTGTAATGTAGTGTTATATCATTATTATATAGCTTTAATATAGTGTTATAGCATTACTATATAACTGTAATGTAGTGTTATATCATTATTATATAGCTGTAATGTAGTGTTATATCATTATTATATAGCTTTAATATAGTGTTATAGCATTACTATATAACTGTAATGTAGTGTTATATCATTATTATATAGCTGTAATGTAGTGTTATATCATTATTATATAGCTGTAACGGAGTGTTATATAATTATTATACAACTGTAATGAGGTGTTATATCATTATTATATAGCTTCCATATAGTGTTATAGCATTATTATATACCTGTAATGTAGTATTATATCATTATTATATAACTGTAATGTTGTGTTATATCATTATTATATAGCTTTAACCCCTTAACGACCGAGGACGTGCAGGGTACGTCCTCAAAAAAAAGGCAATTAACGCCTGAGGACGTACCCTGCACGTCCTCGTGGTGGAAAGCAGCTGGAATCGATCCTGCTCGCTTCCAGCTGCTTTCCGGTTATTGCAGTGATGCCTCGATATGGAGGCATCCTGCAATAACTCTAGATGGCCATCCGATGCAGAGAGAGCCACTCTGTGGCCCTCTCTGCACCGGACATCGATGGCCGATATTGTTAGTGGGTGGGAGCCGACTTGAGAGGCGGGTGGGCGGCCATCGATGGGCCGGGTAATGTAGAGGGGGGCGGGATCGGGGCAGGGATGATGGGGGCACGCACGGGTGCATGGCGGGCGGCGGGCGGGCGCGTGCACAGGACGGGAGCGGGTGGGAACCGCTACACTACAGAAAAGACAGTGCTAAAAGTGTCAGAAAAAAAGTTTTTATTTAAAAAAACAAACAATCAAAGGTATCTAGGACGGGGTGGGGGTTTGTTCTTTGGTGGGGGGGGGGGAGCTACACTACAGAAAATGGGGAAAAAATAAAAAAGCAACTATTTTATTCTAAACTAGGTACTGGCAGACAGCTGCCAGTACCCAAGATGGCAGCCATTAAGGCAGAGGGGGAGGGTTAGAGAGCTGTTTGGTGGGGGATCAGTCAGGTTGCGGGCTAAGGGGGCTCCTACACAGCAGCATATGTAAATATGCTTAACCCCCCCCCCAAAAAAAAAGCCTAAATATATCTTTTATTTTAGTACTGGCAGAGTTGCTGCCAGTACTTATGATGGTGGGGACAATTGTGGGGCGGGGGAGGGAAGAATGCTGTTTGGGAGGGATCAGGGGGTCTGATATTTCAGGTGGGAGGCTGAGTTCTACACTAAAGCTAAAATTAACCCTGCAAGCTCCATACAAGCTACCTAATTAACCCCTTCAATGCTAGCCATAATACACGTGTGATGCACAGCGGCATTTAGCAGCCTTCTAAGTACCAAAAAGCAACGCCAAAGCCATATATGTCTGCTATTTCTTAACAAAGGGGATCCCAGAGAAGCATTTACAACAATTTGTGCCATAATTGCACAAGATGTTTGTAAATGATTTCAGTGAGAAACCTAAAATTGTGAAAAATTTAACTTTTTTTTTAATTTGATCGCAATTGGCGGTGAAATGGTGGCATGAAATATGCCAAAATGGGCCTAGATCATTACTTGGGGTTGTCTACTACACTACACTAAAGCTAAAATTACCCCAAAAAGCTGCCTACATGCTCCCTAATTAACCCCTTTACTGCTGGGCATAATACACGTGTGGTAGCATTATTATATACCTGTAATGTAGTGTTATATCATTATTATACAGCTGTAATGTAGTGTTATATCAATATTATATAGCTGTAGTGTAGTGTTATATTATTATTATACAGATGTAATATAGTGTTATATCATTATTATATAACTGTAATGTAGTGTTATATCATTATCATACAGATGTAATGGAGTGTTATATAATTATTATACAACTGTAATATAGTGTTATATCATTATTATATAGCTTCAATGTAGCATTATAGCATTATTATATACCTGTAATGTATTATTATATCAGTATTATATAGCTGTAATGTAGTGTTATATCATTATTATATAGCTGTAATGTAATGTTATATCATTATTATATAGCTGTAATGTAGTGTTATATCATTATTATATAAATGTAATGTAGTGTTATATCATTATTATATAGTTGTAATGTAGTGTTATATAATTTTTATATAGCTGTAATGTAGTGTTATGCCATTATTATACAGCTGTAAAGTAGTGTTATGTCATTATTATACAGATGTAATGTAGTGTTATATCATTATTATATAAATGTAATGTAGTGTTATATCATTATTATATAGCTGTAATGTAGTTTTATGTCATTATTATACAGCTGTAAAGTAGTGTTATGTCATTATTATATAGATGTAATGTAGTGTTATATCATTATTATATAGCTGTAATGTAGTGTTATATCATTATTATATAGCTGTAATGTAGTGTTATATCATTATTATATAGCTGTAATGTAGTGTTATTGCATTATTATATAGCTGTAATGTGTTATATCATTATTATATAGCTGTAATGTAGTGTTATATCATTATTATATAATTGTAATGTAGTGTTATATCATTATTATAAAGCTGTAATGTAGTGTTATATCATTATTATAAAGCTGTAATGTAGTGTTATATCATTATTATATAAATGTAATGTAGTGTTATATCATTATTATATAGCTGTACTATAGTGTTATATAATTATTATACAGCTGTAATGTAGTGTTATATTATTATTATTATTATTATTATTATTATTATTATTATTATTATTATACAACTGTAATATAGTGTTATATCATTATTATATAAATGTAATATAGTGTTATATCATTATTATATAGCTTTAATATAGTGTTATAGCATTATTATATAGCTGTAATGTAGTGTTATATCATTACTTTATAACTGTAATGTAGTGTTATATCATTATTATATAAATGTAACGTAGTATTATATCATTATTATATAACTGTAATGTAGTGTTATATCATTATTATGTAAATGTAATGTAGTGTTATTTCATTATTATACAGCTGTAATGTAGTGTTATATAATTATAATATATCTGTAATGTAGTATTATATCATTATTATATAACTGTAATGTAGTGTTATATCATTATTATATAGCTTTAATATAGTGTTATAGCATCATTATATAAATGTAATGTAGTGTTATATCATTATATAGCTGTAATGTAGTGTTATATCATTATATAACTGTAATGTAGTGTTATATCATTATTATACAGCTGTAATGTAGTGTTATATCATTATTATATAGCTACAATGTAGTGTTATATCATTATTATAAAGCTGTAATGTAGTGTTATATCATTATTATATAACTGTAATGTAGTGTTATATCATTATTATATAACTGTAATGTTTTGTTATATCAGTATTATATAGCTGTAATGTAGTGTTATATCATTATTATATAGCTGTAATGTAGCATTATATCATTATTATATAGCTGTAATGTAGTGTTATATCATTATTGTACAGCTGTAATGTAGTGTTTTATCATTAATACATAACTGTAATGTAGTTTTATATCATTATTATATAGCTTTAATATAGTGTTCATATCATTATTATATAGCTGTAAAGTAGTGTTATATCATTATTATACAGCTGTAATGTAGTGTTATATTATTATACAACTGAAATATAGTGTTATAACATTATTTTATAAATGTAATGTAGTTTTATATCATTATTATATAGCTTTAATATAGTGTTATATCATTATTATATAGCTGTAATGTAGTGTTATTGCATTATTATATAGCTGTAATGTAGTGTTATATCATTATTATATAGCTGTAATGTAGTGTTATATCATTATTATATAGCTGTAATGTAGTGTTATTGCATTATTATATAGCTGTAATGTAGTGTTATATCATTATTATATAGCTGCAATGTAGTGTTATATCATTATTATAAAACTGTAATGTAGTGTAGTGTTATGTAATTATTATATAGCTGTAATATAGTGTTATATGATTATTATACAGCTGTAATTTAGTGTTATATCATTATTATATAGCTGTAATGTAGTGTTATATCATTATTATATAGCTGTAATGTAGTGTTATTACATTATTATATAGCTGTAATGTAGTGTTATATCATTATTATATAGCTGTAATGTAGTGTTATATCATTATTATATACCTGTAATGTAGTGTTATATCATTATTATATAGCTGTAATGTAGTGTTATTGCATTATTATATAGCTGTAATGTGTTATATCATTATTATATAGCTGTAATGTATTGTTATATCATTATTATATAACTGTAATGTAGTATTATATCATTATTATATAGCTGTAATGTAGTGTTATATTATTATTATTATTATTATTATTATACAGATGTAATATAATGTTATATTATTATTACACTACTGTAAAGCGTGATTAATAACAATGGCCCAGATTACGAGTTTTGCGTTAGAGGCTGTGCAGTGCAAACGAGTAGTTTTCTCTCACCGCTCACTTACCTGCATCACTGGTATTACGAGTTTCCAGAAACCCGTCGTTAAAAGACAAGAAGTGAGCGTTGAAAAAAATGTTGCTCATTACCGCACTCCAATATCCAATACCAGCACTGTTTAAGTCAGCGGTGAGCTAGTCGTACTTGCTCGTGCACGATTTCCCCATAGGAATCAACGGGGAGAGCCGGCTGAAAAAAAGTCTAACACCTGTAAAAAAGCAGCATAAAACTCCTTAACGCAGCCCCATTGATTCCTATGGGGAAATAAAATGTATGTCTACACCTAACACCCTAACATGAACCCCGAGTCTAAACACCTCTAATCTTACACTTATTAACCCCTAATCTACTGTCCCCGACATCGACGACACCTAAATTATAATTATTAACCCCTAATCTGACGCTCCGGACACCGCTGCCACCTACATTATACTTATAAACCCATAATCTGCTGCCCTCAACATCGCCGAACCCTACATTATATTTATTAACTCCTACTCTGCCACCCCCAATGTCGCCGCCACCTACCTACACTTATTAACTCCTAATCTGCCGCCCCTAACGTCGCCGCCACTATAATAAACATATTAACTACTAAACTGCCGCACTCCCGCCTCACAAAAATTAATTAAATATTATTAACCCCTAATCTGCCGGCCCTAACATCGCTGCCACCTACCTACATTTATTAACTCCTAATCTGCCACCCCAAACGTCGTTGCCACTATATTAAAGTTATTAGCCCCTAAGCCTAACACCCCCTAACTTAAATATAATTAAAATCAAAATAAATATTACTATCATTAACTAAATTATTCCTTTTTAAAACTAAATACTTACCTGTAAAATAAACCCTTAGATAGCTACAATATAACTAATAGTTACATTGTAGCTATTTTAGGATTTTTTTTTATTTTACAGGCAAGTTTGTATTTATTTTAACTAGGTAGAATAGTTACTAAATAGTTATTAACTATTTAATAACTACCTAGCTAAAATAAATACAAAAGTACCTTTAAAATAAAACCTAACCTAAGTTACAATTACACCTAACACTACACTATAATTAAATAAATTGACTAATTTAAATACAATTAAATAATTTACAATTACCTAAATTAAATTAAATTAGCTAAAGTACAAAAACAAGCAAACACTAAATTACAGAAAATAATAAACAAATTACAGAAATTTAAACTAATTACACCTAATCTAATAATAGTGTTAGGTTTTTTTAAGGGTGTATTGGGTGGGTTTATTTTTTAGAATAGGGGTTTGGGCTTGCAAAAGAGCTAACTGCCCTTTAAAGGGCAATGCCCATCCAAATGCCCTTTTCAGGGCAATGGGTAGCTTAGGTTTTTTTAGATAGGTTTTTATTTGGGGGGGTTAGTTGTGTGGGTGGTGGGTTTTACTGTTGGGGGGGTTGTTTGTATCTTTTTTTACAGGTAAAATAGCTGATTAATTTGGGGCAATGCCCTGCAAAAGGCCCTTTTAAGGGCTATTAGTAGTTTAATTTAGGCTAGGGGTTTTTTTTTATTTGGGGGGGGCTTTTTTATTTTAATAGGGCTATTAGATTAGGTGTAATTAGTTTAAATTTCAGTAATTTGTTTATTATTTTCTGTAATTTAGTGTTTGTTTGTTTTTTGTACTTTAGCTAATCTAATTTAATTTGGGTAATTGTATGTAATTGTATTTAATTGTATTTAATTTAGTTAATTTATTTAATTATAGTGTAGTGTTAAGTGTAATTGTAACGTACATTATTTTTTATTTTACAGGTACTTTGTATTTATTTTAGCTAGGTAGTTATTAAATAGTTAACAACTATTTAGTAACTATTCTACCTAGTTAAAATAAATACAAACTTGCCTGTAAAATAAAAATAAATCCTAAACTAGCTACAATGTAACTATTAGTTATATTGTAGCTAGCTTAGGGTTTATTTTATAGGTAAGTATTTAGTTTAAATAGGAATAATTTAGTTAATTATAGGAATTTTTAGTTAAGTTTCTTTTAATTATATTTAAGTTAGGGGGTGTTAGCGTTAGACTTAGATTTAGGGGTTAATAACTTTAATATAGTGGCGGCAACGTTTGGGCCGCAGATTATGGGTTAATAAATGTAGGTAGGTGGCGGTGGTGTTAGGGATGGCAGATTGGGGTTAATAATATTTAACTAGTGTTTGCGAGGCGGGAGTGCGGCGGTTTAGGGGTTAATATATTTATTATAGTGCCCGCGATGTCCGGTTTGGCAGATTAGGGGTTAAAAAATTATTTTAGTGTTTGCGATTTGGGAGGGCCTCGGTTTAGGGGTTAATAGGTAGTTTATGGGTGTTAGTGTATTTTTTAGCACTTTAGTTAAGAGTTTTATGCTACGGCGTTGTAGTGTAAAACTCATAACTACTGACTTTAAAATGCGGTAGAAAGTCTTGACAGGAGTGGGTCTACCGCTCACTTTTTGGCAGACTCGTAATACCGGCGCTATGAAAGTCCCATTGAAAAAAGAGGATACGCAATTTACGTAAGTGGATTTGTGGTATTTCCAAGTCTGGCCAAAAAAGTGAGCGGTACACCTGTACCTGCAAGACTCGTAATACCAGCTGGTGTTAAAAAGCATCGTTAGGACCTCTTAACACTGCTTTTTTTACCCTAACGCACAACTAGCCGAATATGTTATTTTGTTTCTTGCAGTTGTGATATTATGTAACTGATCTTGCAGTATTATTTTACAGTTCTTGATACTTGTGGGTGATTTATCCAAGTCTGGTGAACATGATACACTGCAGCTTATTATGTCTGTCAGACATCGCTGAATGTCAACAGCATAGGCTGTCTGCGTTTAACATTGCACAAGCAGTTCTGGTGAACTGCTTGTGCAATGCTGCCCCATGCAGATTTGCAGACAATCGGCCGCTAGCAGGGGGTGTAAATTATCGGCAGCTAGCAGGGGGTGTAAATTATCGGCAGCTAGCAGGGGGTGTCAATTATCCTGATCGTATAGGATCGGGTGATTTGATGTCCGCAGCCTCAGAGGCAGCGGACCAGTTAAGGAGCAGAGGTCTTAAGACCGCTGCTTCATAACTGCTGTTTCCAGTGAGCCTGAAGTCTCTCGCAGAAACAGGGGCTTCAGGGGCCATTCAGCTCTTGATAAATCGTCCCCTTGATGTTCAGTGCTAAGGCACTTTATACAGAACTGCAGTATTATTATTATTATAATGTTGTCATCATAATGTTATATTTGTTCCTGATTTGCTTATGTAAGTGTAGCTTTTCCTCTCTCTTCTTCCCTACTAATGCAATTTACTTGTAAAATATATATTGGTTATGGCACCTTTATAAAGTATGGATGTGACAATGTTTAATGATGGTGTCTGTCACCCCCCTAGAGCGCCCACTGGTATTGGTACAGCCGTGTGACAGTAACTGGGCTACAGGGCAAGCTGCGTAAATCACCCAGGCCTTGTAGAGAACAGTGAGTGTCTAAAACTCTTGCAAACTGATATCCATGCTCAGAACTTTCCCTGTGCACATAAATCCTCCACATGATGAATTCTGTTCTGTTCCTTTTGGTGTCTGTAGCTGCAAACTCTGAGCTTTTTTGACAGGTGTGAAAAATCCCCGGCATGTCCTTTGTGAAGCAATGAATCTTTGGAGCAAGGCAGCTCATGTTCTCCCAGACATTCTACTTTCTCCGGGATTTATTCAGATTCTTGGAAACACAGCGAGCTAAGCTCAGCGTACGACCTGTGATCTCCAAAAGGTTATGCCGTTTTAGATGAACGTTTTTGCCATTTCGGATGTCAGACTATTATTGGTTTTGTGATGTTGTGGGTGTTACAGAGTAGTTATCCTGAGTTGTCCTTCCCTTGCTCGACTTCTGAAATCTGTAAATAAATTCTGATGTGTTCACTGGCATAAAACAGCAGGTATTTTATTACAATTCACAATATGTCTCCTGTTGCCCCAGAATAATTCCTTTCTATGCATAGAATATGTACTGGGGTGAAATAATCAGAGAGATCTCTAATGTCTGTGTTAGATGTGGGCAAAGTGGGTATTATGATACAGCATAATTTTTTATTGTTTCCCTGTAGACTCATACTATACCTACAGTATACCCAGACTGTCAGCTAAACACCTACAGTATACCCAGACTGTCAGCTAAACACCTACAGTATACCCAGTCTGTCAGCTAAACACCTACAGTATACCTAGTCTGTCAGCTAAACACCTACAGTATACCTAGTCTGTCAGGTAAACACCTACAGTATACCTAGTCTGTCAGTTAAACACCTACAGTATACCCAGACTGTCAGCTAAACTCCTACAGTATACCCAGTCTGTCAGCTAAACACCTACATTATACCTGGTCTGTTAGCTAAACACAAACAGTATACCTAGTCTGTCAGCTAAACACCTACAATATATCCAGACTGTCAGATAAACACCTACAGTATACCCAGTCTGTCAGCTAAGCGCCTACAGTATACCTAGTCTGTCAGCTAAACACCTACATTATACCCATACTGTCAGCTAAACACCTACTGTATACTCAGACTGTCAGCTAAACACCGACAGTATATCTAGTCTGTCAGTTAAACACCTACAGTATACTCAGACTGTCAGCTAAACACCTACAGTATACCTAGTCTGTCAGCTAAAAACCTACAGTATACTCAGACTGTCAGCTAAACACCTACAGTATACTCAGACTGTCAGCTAAACACCTAGAGTATACCTAGTCTGTCAGCTAAACACCTACAGTATACTCAGACTGTCAGCTAAACACCTACAGTATATCTAGTCTGTCAGCTAAACTCCTACAGTATACTCAGACTGTCAGCTAAACACCTACAGTATACCCAGCCTGTCAGCTAAACACCTACATTATACCCAGTCTGTCAACTAAACAACTACAGTATACCTAGTCTGTCAACTAAACACCTACAGTATACCCAGGCTGTCAGCTAAACACCTACAGTATACCCAGACTGTAAGCTAAAGACCTACAGTATACCCAGACTGTCAGCTAAACACCTACAGTATACCCAGACTGTAAGCTAAAAACCTACAGTATACCCAGACTGTCAGCTAAACACCTACAGTATACCCAGACTATCAGCTAAACACCTTCAGTATACCCAGGCTGTCAGTAAAACACACAGTATACACTATGCTGACATTAAAATATCTATAGTATACCTAGGCTGGCAGTAAACACCAACAGTGTACCCAGGCTGACAGTAAAACACACAGTATACACTATGCTGGCAGTAAACACCTACAGTATACCCAGGCTGACAGTAATACACCTACATTATACCCAGGCTGTCAGTAAAACACACAGTATACCTTATGCTGACAGTAAAATACCTACAGTATACCCAGGCTGTCAGTAAAACATTACAGTATACCCTATGCTGACAGTAAAATACCTACAGTATACCCAGGCTGTCAGTAAAACATACAGTATACCCTATGCTGACAGTAAAATACCTACAGTATACCCAGGCTGTCAGTAAAACATACAGTATACCCTATGCTGACAGTAAAACACCACCAGTATACAAAGCCCAATGCGCCCCCTGCTCACAATAGCTCAATGTGCCCCCTGCTCACATTAGCCTAATGTGCCCCCTGCTCACATTAGCCCAATGCGCCCCCTGCTCACAATAGCCCAATGCGCCCCCTGCTCGCAATAACTCAATGTGCCCCCTGCTCACATTAGCCCAATGTGCCCCCTGCTCACATTAGCCCAATGTGCCCCCTGCTCACAATAGCCCAATGTGCCCCCTGCTCACAATAGCCCAATGCACCCCCTGCTCACAATAGCCCAATGTGCCCCCTGCTCACAATAGCCCAATGCGCCTCCTGCTCATATTAGCCCAATGTGCCCCCTGCACACATTAGCCCAATGCGCCCCCTGCTCACAATAGCCCAATGCGCCCCCTGCTCACAATAGCCCAATGCGCCCCCTGCTCACAATAGCCCAATGTGCCCCCTGCTCACAATAGCCCAATGTGCCCCCTGCTCACAATAGCTCAATGTGCCCCCTGCTCACATTAGCCCAATGTGCCCCCTGCTCACAATAGCCCAATGCGCCCCCTGCTCACAATAGCCCAATGCGCCCCCTGCTCACAATAGCCCAATGTGCCCCCTGCTCACAATAGCCCAATGTGCCCCCTGCTCACAATAGCCCAATGCGCCCCCTGCTCACAATAGCCCAATGTGTCCCCTGCTCATAATAGCCCAATGCGCCTCCTGCTCATATTAGCCCAATGTGCCCCCTGCTCACATTAGCCCAATACGCCCCCTGCTCACAATAGCCCAATTTGCCCCCTGCTCACAATAGCCCAATGTGCCCCCTGCTCACATTAGCCCAATGCGCCCCCTGCTCACATTAGCCCAATTTTCCCCCGCTTACACTTGCCCAATAGCACACAAATAGGGGCTTTCAATAACCCTAGCCAAACATGTCCAGGGTGGTTTTAATTCACCTGCTAAAAGCTGGTGTAAAGGTTCAGGAACATTGATCCGATGACCACTGCTTCCTAATTATTCGCTGCAGGCGCGCTCATGCGAGCCTGAAACAAAAGGCCTCCAAAGATGCATACACAGCTTGATAAATGGAGCCAACAGTGTGCATTAATACTTATTATTCGGAATCATTTTTTACCTAAATAAAAAAAAGACTGCATTTAAATTGCATTGATAAATGAGCATTCTGTTGATTTCTTATGCCCTGATATTCAAAGATTCTCCAGCGTGGAGAGAAATTGTAGTTCAGACGTCACAGGGGCTGAACTCACTGGATATGCAAAAGAAAAAGGGGGCGGAGCTCTCCTGCACTGCGCGATCTCTCATTTACGTGAAGCAGAGACAAACCCAGTGCAATATAGCCCTGCATACGTTTTGTTACACTTTGTGCTCTGTCCTTTCAGTATTATTGCATTTAAGCTTTGCACTTTCTCATTTGTATCTTTATACATTTTTATCCAGCAGTAATTTCCCACATTATGATTATACTTTGACAGTTTATGGGGCTGATTTATCCAGCTCCGTATGGAGCTTAATGCCCCTTGTTTCCTTCAGGCTGGCCGGAAACAGAAGTTATAAAGCAGTTGTCTAAAGACCGTTGCGCCATAACTTGTCTACAGAAAAATACAGGTTTTTAGTGTAGCGCTAGTTGAAACCCTTGCTACATTTACTTCCCTGTTTTCACAACAGAAACAAGTGATTTTGTGGATAGAAAATAGTGTATATGTGCGCTAGAAGATAGCTATAGGGTTAATTGCAATTTCAAATATTTGATGTATATCAAATGATCATAAGTTAAATAAAAATATTTGCACAATGTTTGCAAAAATGTGTGCAAAGTGTGTTTGCAAATGATTTGCCGATACAAAATAGAAAATAATAAAATAGAAAATAATTAAAAAATGTGTTATTTGTGGGGGGCGGAGCTTGGCAGCAGCCACGATGGTCGCATAAGTCCGGAGCTCCGTATAATAAGAGTCTCAAGATCACTACCTGGGGCTACTATCACTTCATATTTTACATGGAATTGGCAACGGATGAAGAGGAGAGCCCAATCTGAGTCTGGAGACACTTCTTATCGGAGAACAGACTGCGGAGCTAAACTTGGAGGAAAAAGTTACAGGCCCATGCTGCACGGAGTGCGGGCGCCATTTTACCGACTTCAGCACATAGAGTAATATTACTCACGGAGATACCCGCTTACTCTCAATAACGGCTCCCGCTGCAAACTACCTGGCTGGTTGACAAGAGTTAAAGTGAGACGGGAGAGATCACCGCAAGGACCTAAGTGGCGCACAACAATTATAAAAGCGGTAAGACTTTGCATATAAATCCGCTATAGCGAAGGTAACAGACCACGCCGCAGCCATAACAAACATCCATCCCCAATAATAGCAGAAAGGGAATCAGGGCAGAGGGCAAGATCTGTCATTAGAGATCAGCTAAGAGAGATTGAGTACTCGCAGTGAGGGGCGCAGCGCTGGGTGAGGACAGCTGCCAAAATACTGAAAATAATAAAGTGAAACCAAGCATATTCAAGCAGCGGCAGTACTGAAATATATTTTTATAACTTTCACTATTTGCTGATAAACTTAGACAATAACACACAGTGTCCCAGTAACGGTGCCATTGAGGCACATTATACACTTGAAATGGCGTCCAGAAGACCAGCTAAAGCATAAAAAACGGTTAAATTACCTGTGCCTAAAGCACACACGATGCCCTTATATTTTGCAGCAGATCATTCACCCACAACCACTTCTCAAGGTAAAACTAAACCCTCCGTCAGCCCACAATCCCAGGGTCCCACATCGGATCCTGCACTGGAGGATCCACCCTCGATCCCTGCTTCACTTCTATCACATTTTGCCTCTAAACAGGAGATATCAGATATTCTCAGAACCTGCCTTAGAGAGGAGTTTACAGAACTCAAACAAGAAATACAATCTATGAGTTCTAGGGTAGAGATGATTGAAGCAGAAACTGAAGAAATCAGAGATGATATAGCTCGCATTGAAAATGATTCTTCCACTCAAAGAGAGAATATTGAAGCTTTAATGGACAAAATAGATGATTTGGAGAATAGGAGCAGGAGGAAAAACCTACGGCTAAGGGGTATCCCTGAATCCGTTTTACCAAGAGACTACCCAGAATATCTACAGGCCCTCTTCTCGGCCTTAAAAGAAACATCGTATACAGAAAACATCCTGTGGGTACGGGCCCACAGGGCCTTAAGGCCTAGACCTCCGGATAAAGCTCCACCCAGAGACATTATTATTAGATTTAAAAATTTTCTTGAAAAAGAAATGCTTCTCAATCAATCTAGACGACAACAGCCTGTGAAATTTCGGGGTACTGTCATACAAATTTATCAGGATCTTTCCACAAGAACGCTGCAATGCCGTAAGGAGTTTGCCCCTCTAACAACTCTCCTCCGTATCAAGAAGATACCATACAGGTGGGGATTCCCCACTCACCATATAGTTATACAAGACAATAAAAGACTGATATACAACAAACCTGAGGATATGAAAGCCTTTAGTAAAGATCTGGGCATAGATCACTCCTTGGAGCTAGAACCACCGTCAATGGAACAACAGAAAACCGGCAAAAGGCCAAGCACTCATCATGGACAATGGCAAACCAAGCTGACCAAGAAAGGCAAAACATCACCGCCAACGAAAGAATCAGAGAAGAGCCAATCCTTGTCAAGGGCCAGTGTATGAGGTAGTCACTCCTCTAATTCAGAAGAAGAGTAAAAGATATCGACAAAACTGGTTCCATTTTTAGTTCACTTTATGGACCGATTCTAAGAAACAGTGCACTTGATCCAGTCTGAGACCTTTGGGTAACCATACCAGGATAGGTATCGTATTCATCTCATGTGCACCCAATATTTACTTGTATACTGTTCTCAGATATAACTTGCCCCTACTGTTTTTGCCCATATTCGCCTCAGGATAAATATATACAAGCTCCACCTGTATCTTCAGGCGAGCAAGAACTTTACATCAACCAAAAATTGAAACTCTATGTTTGTATTTTCCCCCTAGTGATATTTCTCTTTTTATGTCTGATTACAGACTTAGAGATGTGTTTGTTTGTATTTGTTTTTTGTTATTTACTGCACAGAACGTTATTTTCATTCTCACTCACAGAAATGTTGTTTGTTTGAATTGTTCATATATGACCACTGCATGTCACATCCATAATATGGTTTGGGTAATCTCTCATTTTCAATACATGACCACTGTTTGTTTGACAAGTTTAGACAGTTCTATATTTAGCAACAAGCCTTTTTACAATAATGCCTTGTCATAGTTCTAACAAGACTCATTCTTTAGTTCTTCTGTCTCAAAATGCGAAGGGTCTTAATTCTCCGTGTAAACGATCAAAGGCACTCTCAGATATTTCAAAGAGACAGGTGGATATCCTGTTCCTGCAGGAAACCCACTTCAAAAAGGGGAGCATACCAAAATACTTAGGGCACACATATACACAGCACTTTCACAGCACAGGTCCCTCTAAGAAAGCTGGGGTTAGTATTCTCATGAAACGGAACATACCTTTTCAACTGCTTAAAAAAGACACCAACACAGAAGGCCGCTTCCTAGGATTAATGGTTCTTTTATATGGAAGACCGGTTACCTTCATAAATTTATATGCCCCTAACAGTAACCCAAAACACTTTTTTGCAAAACTATTCAATCGCATATTGGACATTTCCACAGGCCCAATTTACATAGGCAGAGATTTCAACTTACATTTCCAACCACGTCTAGACAGCAATAACCCCCGTCTTGAACATAACACGAAATTTCATACATATTTTTGGAAGCAGCTTAAATCTCACAAACTGTATGATATATGGAGATTTCAACACCCCAACACTAGGGACTATACGTTTTACTCCCACCCCAACAAGTCTTACAGTAGGATTGACTATTTTCTTACTAATCAAATTGGCCTGGCATCGGTTACAAAATGTCTCATATCTCCCACAGTATGGTCAGATCATTCTGCGGTTCTACTGCATATTGACTGGCCTGAGCATTCAGATATACCATTTATTTGGAAGCTGGATGACACCTTGCTTAATGAAGTAGGGGTCATCGATAAACTAAATAAAACAATACAAGAGTACTTTCAAATAAACATACCTTCCACTCCCAACCAGTTTGCAGTTTGGGAGGCACATAAATGTCTACTTAGAGGAGAACTGATAAAACTTAGGGCCCAACGGAGACACACTCACAGAGCAACATACGACGAGCTTACCACTAAACTTTCAGACTTGGAGTACTCACACAAACACTCCCCTATGAATGAAAGCATATTACTTGAAATAAAGAAAATTAGACAGACCCTTGATGATTTCTTACAAATAGAGTACCGCGACCTCTCTCATAAAAAAACAGTTTTTTTCATTATGAGAATAACAGGGCGGGTAGATGCCTAGCAAGAGCTTTAAAAAAGAGGAAACTTAAATCACATATATACGAGCTAAAAAAAAACAACGCACCACCAATAGCCACTACCCCTAAAATACTTCAAGCATTCCACTCATATTATTCTGATCTATACAACATATCACCAAATGTCAATCTGTCTGATTTGTAATTAGATGAATATATGAGAAAATGCCCCTTACCCACACTGACGGAAACCCAATTAGAACAACTTAACTCCCCTTTCTCTATACCAGAAATTAAAAAAGCAATACAGACGATGAAAAATGGGAAAAGCCCGGGCCCTGATGGGTTCTCTGCGAAATATTATAAAATTTTTCAAGATAGTATAACCCCGCAACTAGCTACAATCTTCAACGAAATTAGTCAAGGGGCCAAATTCCCACCCTCAATGTTAGAGGCACACGTAGTAGTCTTGCCTAAACCAGGCAAACCAGCCACGACCCCTTCAAATTTTCGGCCCATATCATTATTGAACGTGGATGTTAAGCTGTATGCTAAGATTCTTGCCACCCGTTTAAATAGAGTACTCCCAGATCTAATCCACCTTAACCAAGTGGGATTTACCCCAAATAGGGAGGCTAGGGATAATAACACTAAAATTATAAATCTTATAGAATTTGCAAACACGCATCATATCCCTTCAGTGGTCCTTTCTATGGACGCTGAAAAAGCATTCGACCGATTGAACTGGTCCTTCCTAAAGCATACGTTATTAAGATTTGGATTTAATGTTGAGTTCCTTGATAAGGTCTTTGCCCTATATAACACCCCTACAGCAAAAATTAAGCTAAACGATTCTTTATCTGAACCATTCCAAATTGCTAATGGAACTAGGCATGGCTGCCCCCTATCCCCTACCCTATTCATTCTAGCAATAGAAGTTTTGGCCACGTACATTAGACACAACCCAGCGATAAAAGGGATAGTGGTGGGTCAGGATGAATACAAGACGTCTCTGTATGAGGATGATGTCATACTAACCCTAACAAATTTACAAACCTCAGTCCCCGCACTTATGTCAACATTACATGAGTTTGGAAGGGTGTCATTCTTTTGCATTAACTACTCAAAGTCAGAGTTCATTAACATAGGAACACCGCAACATGAACTACATCCTCTTATGATCCACCAATTCAAGCAACAACCCATAGCACTTAAATATCTGGGCGTTTACATAGCTCCCTGTTTACATAAAATAATCCCTTTAAATTTTGAACCTCTTAAAACACATATTGTATCCACCTTGGCCTCGTGGAGAAGCAAACCTTTATCATGGTTAGGCAGGATCAATTCTATTAAAATGATTATCCTCCCGAAAATCCTATATCTTTTTCAAACAATTCCTATTAACATCCCTGACAAAACAATACACCAACTACAAAAAATAATAAACTCATTCATATGGAACAATAAAAGACCGAGAATTGCTACACAGACTTTATACCGAAATAAGTTAAATGGCGGAATTGGGGCACCAAACCTACAGCTGTACAGATATGCGACTTATATGTCTAGAATAGTGGATTGGTGTAAGCATGCTACACATAAGGAGTGGGTAAACTTAGAAGCTAAAATATGTAACGATACTCAATTAGGAAGCCAATGTTGGATATCAAATAAACAAGACCATAATAATTATGCTCAATTTAGCGGAACTTCAATAGTTCAAGAAACATTCAAGACATGGCACAAAATCCTAAGATCACACAAGTCTATCTCGACTATCCCTTCTCCTCTGACTCCAATATCCTGGGACATTAAATCTCTTAACCAACCTCACTCGCAGAATCTGCACTCACTAACAATGCATCAGATGGCAACCTGGCACAAAGTTTTACAGAATGGCAAACTTAAACTTCTACAAGAGACCCTAGATACCTTAGGCCTTGAACACACTAATTGGCTGTTATATCACCAGATATCACATGGACATAGACAACATCCGCATAGGAAGGATATCTCTAGATCTATGACACCTTTTGAATCCATGTGCTATGCACCATTACCACATAGCGGCACCCTATCCGTGTCTTACCGACTTCTTCTCACACATCAGACTACACAACCACCAACTTATGTTGCCAAGTGGGAGTCAGAGCTGAATGACAATTTACCACAAGAGACGTGGGATATAATATTTAGACAGATGAGCTCCTCAGCCTCATCAGTACAGGTAGCTGAAATGAACACCAAGCTGCTATGTAGATGGCACTATACCCCAGATAAACTAGGGAGAATGATCCCCAATTATGACGCGAGGTGTTGGAGAGGATGCAAAGATAGAGGCACTTTCACGCACATATGTGGACTTGCCCACTTGCACAACAATATTGGTTAGATATAGGTAGAGAAATGAAGACAGTCTTAGGGTCCCCAATTCCTCACACGCCATGGACGTTTCTGTTTAACGTTCGCCCTAAGATAAGGTGTGCGTACAGACTAAAATTGTTGACAATTATGATTAATACAGCTAAAAGATATGTTCCATATAACTGGAAAAAACGCACATTACCTACGGTACAGTTTTGGAGGGACAGGGTCACGGTAGCCTTAAACCTAGAACAATACCATTACACCAAAATAGACAAATTGGGGGATTTCTATGACATTCGCTTCATCTGGGAAGAATATACTCACTCCTTAACGAACACTATCCAATCCACCTCTACTTCTACCCACTAATCTCACTGTCACCTGTACATCACTTAAGGGCTTGAGTGGTTATACATAAATGAAAATGGTACAAGAAATATTTAATGATGCTACGTATATACGATGTATCAAGTTGATAAATTGGTAGATGGAAAGGACTAAGTAATACATGGACCCATGATGATACCAATCGAGATAAGCCACTGTTTTTGTTTGTAACAGGTCCATGAAAAATTTCTGTATTTGTGGTTATGTATATGATGATGACATGTGATATGTTTGATATTTTTCTTTTACAAATAAAGTTTATTTAAAATCAAAAAAAAAAAAAGAAAAAAAAAAAAAAAGCTGCATATAACACTAATGTACAGTCAAAATACCTTTAGCACCCCTGTCTCCTGCCAGTTCTCTGGCATTCTCCCTTTTGCACACCTAGTATAATATATTTATGTTCCCTTTCTCAGGATTGTTCTGCTTTGTACTTGTACTTTGTACCTTCCATAATGACATGTCATTTAAGCATTAAAGATTATGTTGGCCTTATTAAAAAAAAAATGTGTTATTTGTGCTTGCATGAAACAAAATCTTCAGCAAAGGATAACTATTTTGTGCTCCTTCATATCATGTCCGCTCGCACAATGATAAATATGCCCCTATGTGTTAATGTAATTACTTAGGATCATACTTTGTATGTTTTTGTGTATCTTTTACATATATCATTGCCCTTTGTATTTTCTCCATTGTAAACTGACAGTTTCAGAATATGGAAGGGACAGAGCAGTTCCCCTGAAGCTATCACACAAGTCTTGTGAAATGTTCTAAACATTTTAAACAAGCTGGTCTCTCTGATTTGTCTTGCCAGCTGTATGCAGGTGAAGTTTGCTCAAAATTCCCAATACACTTAATTTAACTAATATAAAAGTAATATATACAAAATATAACCAAAAGCAAGTTAAATTGTAAAATAAATATATATTGTTTAATTTGGAATTGATGCAAACTGAGCCTTTAAATCAGCCCAGGGATTCTTCAGTTACCTTCTCTCTCCCATGTGAAATTTTATATCCCAGAAAGCTTCATTACTTTATATGGAAGGCATCTTTCTGGGATTTTCCAGGTTCCTCCCCTTTTCATACAAAATTCAGTGAGTTCTTCCACTGTGAAGTCAGCACTATATTCTCTCTCCAAACTAGAGAATGTTTGATTTTCTGTCCAATAGAAAGTGATGAAGTTCTCTGTGATGCTGACAGTTTTTCAGTTTTAATTTAAATAAAAGACATGCAATTTATAAAAGATACACATAATTATAAAAAGTATGAGAGTAAAAAGTGACACAGAAACTGTGAAGGCTTAATCAGAATTCGGAAAATCACAATCCTAAATAGAGTGATGTGTACAAAATAAAATTCAAAATAGATAGTGCAAAGTTTAAATGTAATAACATTTAATCGGAAGTGTAAGGTAATATAAAATAGAAAGCACAAAGTATAAATGCTGCAGAACTGTCATGTCATGTTATGTTATGTTGCACTGGGCTTGTCTCTTATTCACATACAGAAATAAAAATGTTTTTAAGGACAGTTACACATATGTTTCTCTGCTCTACTCTACTATTCTGTTCTCACAGCAGTGTCCTTATCTAGAAGGAGAAGGGGGATGCATTCCAATGCAACTGTCTGTGGGAGAAAATACACTTTATAAAGAGTAAAGCTTTCAGTTCACTAAAACAATTGATACAAAATATGACTGACATAACACATAGCAATGCTTGCTACACTAACTGTTTAATTATTTTATGTGTTACTAGGGGATGGCAAATTAGCTTGGAAGAACTAGATTGAAGAATACAACAGCTGAGAGAGAAACACCTGTCACACTGCTGCAATAATGAGATACCTGGCTATAGCCATTCTTCTGCCTACTTGTGTATGTGATATTAATGCCTTATCTGAAATCCAAAGATAAGTAACTGCTTATTGTTTAACCATTACCTTGGTATTATTGATTAGTATGATTCCAATAAGTTCATAATAAGCACTACTATTGTTATACTGTATTATTTGTGTCAGTTTCCATTTTGTCAGTAACAGTGAGAGTGCATACCCCTGTATTTCAGGACAAAACAGCTCCCAAAAGTTTTGTTTTTTTTTCATATTAGGCAAATTGGGAGTTGAGTTTCTCAAGTGATCACAATACTTTATTGTATTGGTAGTTAAAAACCCACCACTGCAAACAAGTTTTAAACCAAAATGCTCCTGAAAAGGACTTTTCTTGTGTTAACTGCCTGTTTTCAAAATAGAAACTGGGAGGTCTCCCAAAACTGACACATACAATAGCCCATTCACACCTCTTAAGGTTACATCAAAGCTCTATCCATGTGACCCCCTTTTCTAGTGTTTGTTAAAGGTCCATTTATATTTTGGTATGAACTGTACACAAAATTGCGCCTTCAACTTTCATTTTAAATGATTTTCACTTCTTTAAAATTGTAAATCTTGACCCTGCTTCATTACTGCTTAGTATCCTACTAAGGGACCTTAAATGAGATTGCACAATTGTAAACAGCTTTTTATAGGGGACACGCTAAGTACAATCTTGTTAACGACAGTGCATCTATTTTTGAACTTGCAATTTGGAACAAGCATTCTTTTTTTTAATGACTGAAAACCTATTTGTGAGTGTGAGAATCAGCTGAGATCATACTATTGTGATTGTGCCGAATTGAAACTGAGCCTTTTCGGGGAGAAAAACAGCTGCAAACATGGATCCCAACAGATTGTGATTGAGGACTGAATGTATTATTAGATGTGCTGCGCAGCTGCAATTAGCAAAGAAAAGTGAGCGTTACATAAAAGCCTGAGCTAATTGTGTGCTACAGTGGGTAAAAAGGCTGTGTTAGACATTGAATGGCTGATTTAGGGAACAGTTTTAAGGCCATCCATTTAGTTAAATAACCCTGGCCAGGTCCAACCAGGACAATAGACAAACCCTGCAGGCCCTGAGCTTGTGCAGTGCTTGCATGCTGGCAGGGAGGGCAGTCTACCTGCAATATGATACATGGAACCCATTGTCTTTAGCAACAAGGTCAGTACCACATGCACATGCCTGAAGTCTTGGCACTTACATGAGCTCTGGTTGGTGATATCATTTATCTGTTATCCAAGCTAATGCTATATCTACCAATCAGTTACTATAAACTATCTAGGTTCTGTGGCATTTAGAGATGTTGAACAACTTTTAAAAAAGACTAAGGGGATGATTTATTAACTGTCTGTCCGACATGATCCGCTGAGCAGATCATGTCCGACAGATATCGTTGAATGCCGACAACATACGCTGTGGGATTTAACATTGCACAAGCAGTCCTGGTGAACTGCTCGTGCAATGCCGCCCCTGCAGATTTGTGGCCGCTTGCAGGGGGTGTCAATCAACCCGATTATATGCGATTGGACAGATTGATGTCCGCAGCCTCAGAGCAGGCGGACGAGTTAAGGACAGCTGCTGTACCCACACCTCTGTACTACACTGTTCCCATGCCCCTGTACTGCACTGTGCCCACACCTCAGTACAGCACCATATCCACACCTCCCATGGAAACAGGGGCATCAGGGGCCAATCGGCCCTTGATAAATCGCCCCCTAAATATTGATCCAAACAGAACACGTCCTACTTCTTGCTGAGACCTATGTTGACTTACCAGTGTTGGCTCTGGATACAAGCAATCGATTATACGTGCAGCGCAAGTGCAGTTCATAAAAATCACCAAACTGTATTAAATCATATTAAACATTAAAAGAAGTTTTCATATACTTTAAAACGTTTTAAAACGAAAGTAGGGGGTTACTAAGGCACTACTAATGGGTAGATACAGGAAAATTCAATTAGTTGTCAAAAATCAGCTACACAGTACTTCTGGGTTATAGGGTATAAAAGACAAAGAGGGCTGCTGTGTACTGGGATTAGGACTCTAACAAAATCAGTAAAAAACCTATGTAATTGTACACCTGCTCACTTTCCTGTAATTACATCGTTTTTTTACTGATTTTGTTAGAGTTCTTTGAAACTTCATTGCAAATGGCTGATGTGTTTTGGATAACACCTTAAAGGGATAGGAAAGTGAAAATGAAGCGTGCATGATTAAAATAGAGCCGGTCATTTACATTCACCTCTATTTTATTTGTGCTTAATTATCTTGGTATCCTTTGTTGAAAAGAATACAGACATATTCTACACTAGTGGGAGCTAGCTACTGATTGGTGCTTGCATACATGTGTATTTTGTGATTGGCTAACTAGATTACAAGTGGAGCGCTATTTATCGCTCCTGCTCATGTGCTAACTCTGCTAGAAGTTATCTTTTTGCATGCCTCAGATACCACACATATTATAAGGTTTTAACTCGCACGTTAACACAACAAGCACAAAAAGCTGAAGTTAGAATATTGAGACCGCGTAAATGTATTCTCCCATAGAGGTCAATGGGTGCGAAAAGTGGAAATAAAAATGAACACTTTCACTCTTGCGTAAACCCGATCGCATTTTCTCAAGTGCATATAGATATACACAGATATACAAGGAATATATTTTTAGAAATACTTAGAACATAATCCCCTCTGTGAAGAACATTAAAATGTAAAATATTGCATAAGTAGGATTTTTACGTTTTCAGCTACTTGAATGCAAAGGGCTCCAGTGCACGTATACATACTGTATGTTTATATAAGTATAGATATGTATTTATGTATTTATATGTGTATATATGTCTGTAAGTACATACACATACAAATACATATGTACACACATATAAACATATATACACATAAAAATACATATGTACACACATATAAACATATATACACATAAAAATACATATGTACACACATATAAACATATATACACATACAAATACATATGTACACACATATAAACATATATACACATACAAATACATATGTACACACATATAAACATATATACACATACAAATACATATGTACACCCATATAAACATATATACACATAAACATACATATGTACACACATATAAACATATATACACATACAAATACATATGTACACACATATAAACATATATACACATACAAATACATATGTACACACATATAAACATATATACACATACAAATACATATGTGCACCCATATAAACATATATACACATAAACATACATATGTATACACATATAAACATATATACACATAAAAATACATATGTACACACATATAAACACATATACACATAAAAATACATATGTACACACATATAAACATATATACACATACAAATACATATGTACACACATATAAACATATATACACATACAAATACATATGTACACACATATAAACATATATACACATACAAATACATATGTACACACATATAAACATACATACACATACAAATACATATGTACACACATATAAACATATATACACATACAAATACATATGTACACACATATAAACATATATACACATACAAATACATATGTACACCCATATAAACATATATACACATACAAATACATATGTACACACATATAAACATATATACACATACAAATACATATGTACACCCATATAAACATATATACACATACAAATACATATGAACACACATATAAACATATATACACATACAAATACATATGTACACCCATATAAACATATATACACATAAACATACATATGTACACACATATAAACATATATACACATACAAATAAATATGTACACACATATAAACATATATACACATAAAAATACATATGTACACACATATAAACATATATACACATACAAATACATATGTACACACATATAAACATATATACACATACAAATACATATGTACACACATATAAACATATATACACATACAAATACATATATACACCCATATAAACATATATACACATAAAAATACATATGTACACACATATAAACATATATACACATAAAAATACATATGTACACCCATATAAACATATATACACATAAACATACATATGTACACACATATAAACATATATACACATACAAATACATATGTACACACATATAAACATATATACACATAAAAATACATATGTACACACATATAAACATATATACACATAAAAATACATATGTACACACATATAAACATATATACACATACAAATACATATGTACACACATATAAACATATATACACATACAAATACATATGTACACACATATAAACATATATACACATACAAATACATATGTACACACATATAAACATATATACACATACAAATACATATGTACACACATATAAACATATATACACATACAAATACATATGTACACACATATAAACATATATACACATACAAATACATATGTACACACATATAAACATATATACACATACAAATACATATGTACACACATATAAACATATATACACATAAACATACATATGTACACACATATAAACATACATACACATACAAATACATATGTACACACATATAAACATATATACACATACAAATACATATGTGCACACATATAAACATATATACACATACAAATACATATGTACACACATATAAACATATATACACATACAAATACATATGTGCACCCATATAAACATATATACACATAAACATACATATGTACACACATATAAACATATATACACATACAAATACATATGTACACACATATAAACATATATACACATACAAATACATATGTACACACATATAAACATATATACACATAAACATACATATGTACACACATATAAACATACATACACATACAAATACATATGTACACACATATAAACATATATACACATACAAATACATATGTGCACACATATAAACATATATACACATACAAATACATATGTACACACATATAAACATATATACACATACAAATACATATGTACACACATATAAACATATATACACATAAACATACATATGTACACACATATAAACATATATACACATACAAATACATATGTACACACATATAAACATATATACAGATTGTTAGTGTGCTTTTAAAATGATTTATGATGTGTTGTGTGGCACTTTTTTCACCCACGTAACATTTAACCAGAGCTCTTAAGTCACGCTATCCTGACACTCGCTTAAACCAACTGCACTCAAGCAATCACGTTTACTTTCAACCTGTAATACACAAGCTACTTACGATGGTTTTTAGTTCCGGCGCATCTGTGGCTGCCAGAAGTGCAATGCTGTTTCTTCAGTAAATTGGAAAGTTTTTTTTAAAATGGTATCCGAATCATCTTAATCATAGTGTAAGGTTGCATTGCAGATGAAATACAATAACTTGCTCTTCCCTGCAGAACAGAATATTATTGACTTTTTGTGGCATTCAAACATTTGAAAAGGACACGATGAGTCAAGTTTTGGAAACAAAAACTGCAAAAATCATTAAAAAAGTATGCTCTAAAGTTGTTTAAAGATGGTTTAGAATACTACAACTAATGCAAAATAATAGTGAAATTTACGTAGGTGAAATGCGCTCAAATATCAGGCAAAACTGGGCTTCCTGGTGGCTCAGAATAAACTCAGATTTGAAAATGTTTGCAAAGCATTTCTCATGGGTCCCTTATGAATTAGAAAACCATAAGATTGTGAGACAGAAATTTGTAGAAGGATCATTCTTGCTAATGAAATCCCACACTTTATAAAAAGCACAGTTTATTTATTTATTTTACACAATGTCCTTTCAGATAGCAGCCTTGCTTAGTTTTGCTTCCCAGATAAACAACATTTTACATTTCCTAAATCGAATTGGTTATTTTTTAGTTTGTATAAATCTCTTTGCAGAGTAAGCATGTCCGGTCATCAGTAAATGACATAACTTAGTATCATCAGCAAAAAATGTAAACGCTGAGTTCTAAGCCCTTATCTAGGTCATTTATACAGATATTTAAAAAGAAGTGGGTCCAACACAAATCTCTGATGCCTGCAGTTTCCTCTCTTGGAGATGAAGATTAATATCCATGGTTTGTAGCAAGGAATGAGTGATCACATTTACTGTTATACATAAATACCACCATATCTGCTCCCGCATTGCTACACAGCTAAATGTGCTTCTGCATGTTTCCTGCTAGGGGTGTTAAATGAGGAAGGATAGGGTAGATAGGGTAATGATTGCCTATAGTGTCAGCACTAGATAAAGATGTACAGCATTTATATGTCAGTGTTTATCAGTGCACTGCAGCATCTGATTATATGTATTTAAGTGCAGGTAATTAAGATGCAGTGTAGTGCTGTACAGAGGTGTAGGTATGGTGCTCTACAGAGGTGTGGATATGGTGCTCTACAGAGGTGTGGATATGGTGCTCTACAGAGGTGTGGATATGGTGCTCTACAGAGGTGTGGATATGGTGCTCTACAGAGGTGTGGATATGGTGCTCTACAGAGGTGTGGATATGGTGCTCTACAGAGGTGTGGATATGGTGCTCTACAGAGGTGTGGATATGGTGCTCTACAGAGGTGTGGATATGGTGCTCTACAGAGGTGTGGATATGGTGCTCTACAGAGGTGTGGGTACAGTGCAGTAAAGGGGCATGGGAACAGTGAAGTACAGAGATGTTGGTACAGAGCAGTATAGAGGTGTGGGTACAGTGCAGTACAGAGTCGAGGGAACAGTGCAGTGCAGGGGTGTAGGTACACTGCAGTACAGAGATGTGGGTACAGTGCAGTATAGAGGTGTGGGTACAGTGCAGTACAGAGTCGAGGGAACAGTGCAGTGCAGATGTGTGGGTACACTGCAGTACAGAGATGTGGGTACAGTGCAGTATAGAGGTGTGGGTACAGTGCAGTACAGAGTCGAGGGAACAGTGCAGTGCAGATGTGTGGGTACACTGCAGTACAGAGATGTGGGTACAGTGCAGTATAGAGGTGTGGGTACAGTGCAGTATAGAGGTGTTGATATAGTGCTAAACAGTGGCATAGGTACAGTGCAGTGAAGAAGTGTAGGTACAGTGCAGTATAGAGATATTTATATGGTGCTATACAGAGGTGTGGGTACAGTGCAGTACAGAGGTGTGGGTACAGTGCAGTACAGAGGTGTGGGTACAGTGCAGTACAGAGGTGTCGGTACAGTGCAGTACAGAGGCGTGGGTACAATTCAGTACTGAGGCGTGGGTACAGTGCTGTATAGAGGTGTAGGTACAGTGCAGTACAAAGGCGTGGGTACAGTGCAGTACTGAGGCGTGGGTAAAGTGCTGTACAGAGGTGTGGGTACAGTGCAGTACAGAGGGGTGGGTACAGTGTAGTACAGAGGGGTGGATACAGTTCATTATAGAGGCATGGGTACAGTGCAGTACAGAGGTGTGGGTACAGTGCAGTACTAAGGTGTGGGTACAGTGCAGTACAGAGGCGTGGGTACAGTGCAGTACAGAGGCGTGGTTACAGTGCAGTACAGAGGGGTGGGTACAGTGCAGTACAGAGGTGTGGGTACGGTACAGTTCAGAGGTTTGGGTGCAATGCAGTACAGATGTGTGGGTATGGTACAGAGGTTTGAATACAATGCAGTACAGAGGTGTGGGTATGGTACAGTACAGTGGTGTGGGTTTGGTACAGTACAGAGGTGTGGGTACAGTGCAGTACTAAGGTGTGGGTACAGTGCAGTACAGAGGCGTGGTTACAGTGCAGTACAGAGGCGTGGGTACAGTGCAGTACAGAGGCGTGGGTACAGTGCAGTACAGAGGGGTGGGTACAGTGTAGTACAGAGGGGTGGGTACAGTTCATTATAGAGGGGTGGGTACAGTGCAGTACAGAGGCGTGGGTACAGTGCAGTACAGAGGTGTGGGTACAGTGCAGTACTAAGGTGTGGGTACAGTGCAGTACAGAGGTGTGGGTACAGTGCAGTACTAAGGTGTGGGTACAGTGCAGTACAGAGGCGTGGTTACAGTGCAGTACAGAGGTGTGGGTACAGTGCAGTACAGAGGCGTGGGTACAGTGCAGTACAGAGGGGTGGGTACAGTGTAGTACAGAGGGGTGGGTACAGTTCATTATAGAGGGGTGGGTACAGTGCAGTACAGAGGCGTGGGTACAGTGCAGTACAGAGGTGTGGGTACAGTGCAGTACTAAGGTGTGGGTACAGTGCAGTACAGAGGCGTGGGTACAGCGCAGTACAGAGGCGTGGGTACAGTGCAGTACAGAGGGGTGGGTACAGTGCAGTACAGAGGTGTGGGTACGGTACAGTTCAGAGGTTTGGGTGCAATGCAGTACAGATGTGTGGGTATGGTACAGAGGTTTGAATACAATGCAGTACAGAGGTGTGGGTATGGTACAGTACAGTGGTGTGGGTTTGGTACAGTACAGAGGTGTGGGTATGGTACAGTACAGTGGTGTGGGTTTGGTACAGTACAGAGGTGTGGGTATGGTACAGTACAGAGGTGTGGGTTTGTTACAGTACAGAGGTGTGGGTATGGTACAGTACAGAGGTTGTGTACGGTACAGTACAGAGGTGTGGGTTTGGTACAGTACAGAGGTGTGGGTACGGTACAGTACAGAGGTTGTGTACGGTACAGTACAGAGGTGTGGGTGCGGTACAGTACAGAGGTGTGGTTATGGTACAGTACAGAGGTGTGGGTATGGTACAGTACAGAGGTGTGGGTTTGGTACAGTACAGAGGTGTGGGTATGGTACAGTACAGAGGTGTGGGTACGGTACAGTTCAGAGGTTGTGTACGGTACAGTACAGAGGTTGTGTACGGTACAGTACAGAGGTGTGGGTATGGTACAGTACAGAGGTGTGGGTATGGTACAGTAAAGAGGTGTGGGTACGGTACAGTACAGAGGTGTGGGTATGGTACAGTACAGAGGTGTGGGTTTGGTACAGTACAGAGGTGTGGGTATGGTACAGTACAGAGGTGTAAGTACGGTACAGTACAGAGGTTGTGTATGGTACAGTACAGAGGTTGTGTACGGTATAGTACAGAGGTGTGGTTATGGTACAGTACAGAGGTGTGGGTATGGTACAGTACAGAGGTGTGGTTATGGTACAGTTCAGAGGTGTGGGTACGGTACAGTACAGAGCTGTGGGTACGGTACAGTACAGAGGTGTGGGTACGGTACAGTACAGAGATTGTGTATGGTACAGTACAGAGGTTGTGTACGGTACAGTACAGAGGTGTGGGTATGGTACAGTACAGAGGTGTGGGTATGGTACAGTACAGAGGTGTGGTTATGGTACAGTTCAGAGGTGTGGGTACGGTACAGTACAAAGCTGTGGGTACGGTACAGTACAGAGGTGTGGGTACGGTACAGTACAGAGGTGTGGGTACGGTACAGTACAGAGGTGTGGTTATGATACAGTACAGAGGTGTGGGTATGGTACAGTACAGAGGTGTGGGTATGGTACAGTTCAGAGGTTTGGGTACAATGTAGTACAGATGTGTGGATATGGTACAGAACAGATGCATGGGTACAGTGCAGTACAGAGTTGTGGATATGGTGCTGTACAGAGGGAGGGGTACAGTGCAGTACAGAGGTTTGCGTACAGGGCAGTACAGAGGGGTGGATATGGTGCTGTACAGATGGAGGGGTACAGTGCAGTACAGAGGTGTACGTACAGTGCAGTACAGAGGGGTGGATATGGTGCTCTACAGAGGGATGGGTACAGTGCAGTACAGAGGTGTGCGAACAGTGCAGTACAGAGGGGTGGATATGGTGCTGTACAGAGGGGTGGGTACAGTGCAGTACAGAGGGGTGGGTACAGTGCACTACAGAGGGGTGGGTACAGTGCAGTACAGAGGGGTGGGTATAGTGCAGTACAGAGGGGTGGGTACAGTGCAGTACTGAGGCGTGGGTACAGTGCAGTACAGAGGGGTGGGTACAGTGCAGTACAGAGGGGTGGGTACAGTGCAGTACTGAGGCATGGGTACAGTGCAGTACAGAGGGGTGGGTACAGTGCAGTACAGATGGGTGGGTACAGTGCAGTACTGAGGCGTGGGCACAGTGCAGTACTGAGGCGTGGGTACAGTGCAGTACAGAACGTGGGTACAGTGCAGTACAGATGGTTGGGTACAGTGCAGTACAGAGGCGGGGGTACAGTGCAGTACAGAGGCGTGGGTACAGTGCAGTACTGAGGCGTGGGTACAGTGCATTACAGAGGGGTGGGTACAGTGCAGTACAGAGGGGTGGGTACAGTGCAGTACAGAGGCGTGGGTACAGTGCAGTACAGAGGGGTGGGTACAGTGCAGTATTGAGGCGTGGGTACAGTGCCGTACAGAGGGGTGGGTACAGTAAAGTACAGAGGGGTGGGTACAGTGCAGTACAGAGGTGTGGGTACAGTGCAGTACTGAGGCGTGGGTACAGTGCAGTACTGAGGCGTGGGTACAGTGCAGTACTGAGACATGGGTACAGTGCAATACAGAGGGGTGGGTACAGTGCAGTACTGAGGCGTGGGTACAGTGCAGTACAGAGGGTTGGGTACAGTGCAGTACAGAGGGGTGGGTACAGTGCAGTACAGAGGCGTGGGTACAGTGCAGTACAGAGGCGTGGGTACAGTGCAGTACTGAGGTGTGGGTACAGTGCAGTACAGAGGGGTGGGTACAGTGCAGTACAGAGGGGTGGGTACAGTGCAATACTGAGGGATGGGTACAGTGCAGTACTGAGGTGTGGGTACAGTGCAATACTGAGGCGTGGGTACAGTGCAGTACAGAAGGGTGGGTACAGTGCAGTACTGAGGCATGGGTACAGTGCAGTACTGAGGCGTGGGTACAGTGCAGTACAGAGGGGTGGGTACAATGCAGTACAGAGGGGTGGGTACAGTGCAGTACTGAGGCGTGGGTACAGTGCAGTACTGAGGCGTGGGTACAGTGCAGTACAGAGGGGTGGGTACAGTGCAGAACAGAGGGGTGTGTACAGTGCTGTACAGAGGTTTGTGTACAATGCAGTACAGAGGGGTGGGTACAGTGCTGTACAGAGGTTTGTGTACAGTGCAGTACATAGGGGTGGGTACAGTCCTGTACAGAGGGGTGGGCACAGTGCGCTACAGAGGGGTGGGTACAGTGCAGTACAGAGGGTTGGGTACAGTGCAGTACAGAGGTTTGTGTACAGTGCAGTACAGAGGGTTGGATATGGTGTTTTACAGAGGGGTGGGTACAGTGCAGTACATAGGGGTGGGTACAGTGCAGTACAGAGGGGTGGGTACAGTGCAGTACAGAGGTTTGCGTACAGTGCAGTATAGAGGGTTGGATATGGTGTTGTACAGAGGGGTGGGTAGAGTGCAGTACAGAGGGGTGGGTACAGTATAGTACAGAGGGGTGGGTACAGTGCAGTACAGAGGTGTTGGTACAGTGCAGTACAGAGGTGTGGGTATAGTACAGAGGTGTGGGTACAGTACAAAGGTGTGGGTACAGTACAGAGGTGTGGGTATAGTACATAGGTGTGGGTACAGTACAGGGGTGGGTACAGTGCTATATAGAGGTGTGTATATGGTGCAGTACAGAGGGGTGTAAATGGTGCAGTACCGAGGGGTGGGTACAGTGCAGTACAGAGAGGTGAGTACAGTGCTATATAGAGGTGTGTATATGGTGCAGTACAGAGGGGTGTAAATGGTCCAATACCGAGGGGTGGGTACAGTGCTATATAGAGGTGTGTATATGGTGCTGTACAGAGGGATGGGTACAGTGCAGTACAGAGGGGTAGGTACCATGCAGTGCAGAGGGGTGTGTACAGTACAGATGAGTGGGTACAGTGCTATTCAGAGGTGTGTATATTGTGCAGTACAGAGGGGTGTATAAGGTGCAGTACAGAGGGGTGGGTACAGAGGGGTGGGTACAGTGCAGTACAGAGGGGTGTATATTGTGCAGTACAGAGGGGTGGGTACAGAGGGGTGGGTACAGTGCAGTACAGAGGGATGTATATTGTGCAGTACAGAGGGGTGTATATTGTGCAGTACAGAGGGGTGGGTACAGAGGGATGGGTACAGTGCAGTACAGAGGGGTGGGTATAGTACACTACAAAGGGTTGGGTACAGTGCAGTACAGAGGGGTGGGTACAGTGCAGTACTGAGGCGTGGGTACAGTGCAGTACAGAGGCGTGGGTACAGTGCAGTACTGAGGCGTGGGTACAGTGCAGTACAGAGGGGTGGGTACAATGCAGTACAGAGGGGTGGGTACAGTGCAGTACTGAGGTGTGGGTACAGTGCAGTAATGAGGCGTGGGTACAGTGCAGTACAGAGGGGTGGGTACAGTGCAGTACAGAGGGGTGGGTACAGTGCTGTACAGAGGTTTGTGTACAATGCAGTACAGAGGGGTGGGTACAGTGCTGTACAGAGGTTTGTGTACAGTGCAGTACATAGGGGTGGGTACAGTGCTGTACAGAGGGGTGGGTACAGTGCGCTACAGAGGGGTGGGTACAGTGCAGTACAGAGGGTTGGGTACAGTGCAGTACAGAGGTTTGTGTACAGTGCAGTACAGAGGGTTGGATATGGTGTTTTACAGAGGGGTGGGTACAGTGCAGTACAGAGGTTTGCGTACAGTGCAGTATAGAGGGTTGGATATGGTGTTGTACAGAGGGGTGGGTAGAGTGCAGTACAGAGGGGTGGGTACAGTATAGTACAGAGGGGTGGGTACAGTGCAGTACAGAGGTGTTGGTACAGTGCAGTACAGAGGTGTGGGTATAGTACAGAGGTGGGTACAGTACAAAGGTGTGGGTACAGTACAGAGGTGTGGGTATAGTACATAGGTGTGGGTACAGTACAGGGGTGGGTACAGTGCTATATAGAGGTGTGTATATGGTGCAGTACAGAGGGGTGTAAATGGTGCAGTACCGAGGGGTGGGTACAGTGCAGTACAGAGAGGTGAGTACAGTGCTATATAGAGGTGTGTATATGGTGCAGTACAGCGCGTGTAATTGGTCCAATACCGAGGGGTGGGTACAGTGCTAAATAGAGGTGTGTATATGGTGCTGTACAGAGGGGTGTATATGGTGCTGTACAGAGGGATGGGTACAGTGCAGTACAGAGGGGTAGGTACCATGCAGTGCAGAGGGGTGTGTACAGTACAGAGGAGTGGGTACAGTGCTATTCAGAGGTGTGTATATTGTGCAGTACAGAGGGGTGTATAAGGTGCAGTACAGAGGGGTGGGTACAGAGGGGTGGGTACAGTGCAGTACAGAGGGGTGTATATTGTGCAGTACAGAGGGGTGTATAAGGTGCAGTACAGAGGGGTGGGTACAGAGGGGTGGGTACAGTGCAGTACAGAGGGGTGTATATTGTGCAGTACAGAGGGGTGGGTACAGAGGGGTGGGTACAGTGCAGTACAGAGGGATGTATATTGTGCAGTACAGAGTGGTGTATATTGTGCAGTACAGAGGGGTGGGTACAGAGGGATGGGTACAGTGCAGTACAGAGGGATTGGTACAGTGCATTATAGAGGGGTGGGTACAGTGCAGTACAGAGGGATGGGCACAGTGCAGTACAGAGGGGTGGGTATAGTGCACTACAAAGGGTTGGGTACAGTGCAGTACAGAGGGATTGGTACAGTGCAGTATAGAGGGGTGGGTACAGTGCAGTACAGAGGGATGGGTACAGTGCATTATAGAGGGGTGGGTACAGTGCAGTACAGAGGGTTGGGTACAGTGCATTATAGAGGGATGGATACAGTGCAGTACAGAGGGGTGGGTACAGTGCATTATAGAGGGGTGGGTACAGTGCAGTACAGAGGGGTGGGTACAGTGCAGTACAGACGGGTGGGTACAGTGCATTATAGAGGGGTGGGTACAGTGCAGTACAGAGGGGTGAGTACAGTGCTATATAGAGGTGTGTATATGGTGCTGTACAGAGGGGTGTATATGGTGCTGTACAGAGGGATGGGTACAGTGCAGTACAGAGGTGTAGGTACCATGCAGTGCAGAGGGGTTTGTACAGTACAGAGGAGTGGGTACAGTGCTATTCAGAGGTGTGTATATTGTGCAGTACAGAGGGGTGTGTACAGTACAGAGGGGTAGGTACCATGCAGTGCAGAGGGGTGTGTACAGTACAGAGGAGTGGGTACAGTGCTATTCAGAGGTGTGTATATTGTGCAGTACAGAGGGGTGTGTACAGTACAGAGGGGTAGGTACCATGCAGTGCAGAGGGGTGTGTACAGTACAGAGGAGTGGGTACAGTGCTATTCAGAGGTGTGTATATTGTGCAGTACAGAGGGGTGTGTACAGTACAGAGGGGTGTATAAGGTGCAGTACAGAGGGGTGGGTACAGTGCAGTACAGAGGGGTGGGTACAGTACAGAAGTGTGCACCGTGCTGTGCATTTATCAGTGCTAGGATCTGTGAATCTGTTTATGTATAACTGTGCAGATATTGGCATGTTCATGTGCAGAATAAGACGTTTCTGTGTACATGGCAGGCCCGTGATGTGTTAATCCAGAACAGGAATAAAGATGTGTAATGTAACAGAGCTGCTATATAAGGTTACATAACAATATGCATTTACATTTTATTGGTTCTGCATGACTGGAATTAATGTCCCTTTAGCGTATTTAAAGGGAGATGAAACCCACATTTTTTATTTCATGATTCAGATAGAGAATACAATTTTAAACAACTTTCCAATTTACTTATAGTATCTATTTTGCTTAATTCTCTTGGTATCATTTGTTGAAAAGCATATCTAGATAGACTTAGGAGCTTGGACCTATCTGCTGATTGGTACTAAGAGAATGAAGCAATATTGATAACAGAAGTTAATTGGAAAGTTGTTAAAAACAAATTATTTTCTTTCTGAATCATGAAAGAATATGTCCCTTTAACAGAGCACCTTGAACGTCTGCAGCTTAGACAAGACAGGGTTAAAGAGCAAACACTCGTCACCACTAGGAACAATGTGCGATTAGTCAGCGGGTTTAGTTAGAGAAGTCAGCGGATTAAAGGAACACGACAAACGCTTTCTGGGCACCATTACACAAACATGGCACGGAGGGAATTCTGTGCTTTTATATTTTGTATCCAGTGCCCTGAATAGTGAGACAAGTTGCAATTTGTCTTGTGGGACCTCACAATACTAACCTGAGAGCTTTAGAGAATTGGACCCTAGATGAGAGGCTCGCAGACATAATACAAATGATGTAAAGTATAGATATTTGTGCTTTATAGAGTCTCTGTAATGTTTATTCTGTGGTCCCTTTTTCCATATGTCTGAGACAAACTGAAGTGACATCTAACCTAAACTATATCCCTTAAAGCAGCGTTTCCCAGCCCTCAGGACCCTTAACAGGTCAGGTTTTCATTATATCTGAACTAGAGCACAGGTGAAATAATCAGCTGATGGGTGATAGCTGGTTAGTAACCATGGTTACTGATTAGCTGATTAATTCACCGGTGCTCTAGTTAAGATATAATGAAAACCTGGCCTGTTAAGTGTCCTGAGGACTGGAGTTAAGGACCTTAAAGGGTTAAGGACCTTAGGGCAATGAAAGCTTTGTTTTTTTTTCTTGGGCACTGTGCAATATACTGCTGGAGAGGGTTCTATCAACCAATAGAAGAGTAGGACTTGTTCTTATCAGGTCAGTGAGCAATCTGTCCCCAGTGATAGAATGTGCACAAACATGTACTTCCAGGTAAAACAAAAGAAAATGAAACAACTTTATTACATTAGCATGTTCTGAAGCTGATTTTCATATACACAATCGAAATGTGAAGAGCTGATTTTGTCTTTAACATAAAAATGTAATATCTGCTGTTCATATTCAAGCACACAGCACTTTCAGCAGCATGTTGCAGCTGTGTATACACAAACCACTCCTGAGTGGGGTACAATAGCACCACACTATTATGGGGAAGGAGTGCCTTGTGTTAGTACTTTACTAACTTATTTGACAAATACCTCCTGCTTGCAGCTTCTGTAGTCAAATAATTACTTTACATTTTTTTTCCTGCTTGCAGTTTCTGTAGTCAAATAATTACTATACATTTGTTTTGTTTTCTGCTGCTTGCAGCTTCTGTAGTCAAATAATTACTATACATTTGTTTTGTTTTCTGCTGCTTGCAGCTTCTGTAGTCAAATAATTACTTTACATTTGTTTTGTTTTCTCCTGCTTGCAGCTTCTGTAGTCAAATAATTACTATACATTTGTTTTGTTTTGTGCTGCTTGCAGCTTCTGTAGTCAAATAATCACTTTACATTTGTTTTGTTATCTCCTGCTTGCAGCTTCTGTAGTCAAATAATTACTATACATTTGTTTTGTTTTCTCCTGCTTGCAGCTTCTGTAGTCAAATAATTACTTTACATTTGTTTTGTTTTCTCCTGCTTGCAGCTTCTGTAGTCAAATAATTACTTTACATTTGTTTTGTTTTCTCCTGCTTGCAGCTTCTGTAGTCAAATAATTACTTTACATTTGTTTTGTTTTCTCCTGCTTGCAGCTTCTGTAGTCAAATAATTACTATACATTTGTTTTGTTTTGTGCTGCTTGCAGCTTCTGTAGTCAAATAATCACTTTACATTTGTTTTGTTATCTCCTGCTTGCAGCTTCTGTAGTCAAATAATTACTATACATTTGTTTTGTTTTCTCCTGCTTGCAGCTTCTGTAGTCAAATAATTACTTTACATTTTTTTCCTGCTTGCAGTTTCTGTAGTCAAATAATTACTATACATTTGTTTTGTTTTCTCCTGCTTTCAACCTCTATGATTACATTTGTTTTGTTTTCTCCTGCATGCAGCTTCTGTAGTCAAATAATTACTATACATTTGTTTTGTTTTCTGCTGCTTGCAGCTTCTGTAGTCAAATAATCACTTTACATTTGTTTTGTTTTCTCCTGCTTGCAGCTTCTGTAGTCAAATAATTACTATATATTTGTTTTGTTTTCTCCTGCTTGCAGCTTCTGTAGTCAAATAATTACTTTACATTTTTTTCCTGCTTGCAGTTTCTGTAGTCAAATAATTACTATACATTTGTTTTGTTTTCTCCTGCTTTCAACCTCTATGATTACATTTGTTTTGTTTTCTCCTGCATGCAGCTTCTGTAGTCAAATAATTACTATACATTTGTTTTGTTTTCTCCTGCATGCAGCTTCTATAGTCAAATAATTACTATACATTTGTTTTGTTTTCTGCTGCTTGCAGCTTCTGTAGTCAAATAATCCCTTTACATTTGTTTTGTTTTCTCCTGCTTGCAGCTTCTATAGTCACGTATGTACTCTACATTTGTTTTGTTTTCTCCTGCTTGCAGCTTCTATAGTCACGTATGTACTCTACATTTGTTTTGTTTTCTCCTGCTTTCAACCTCTATGATTACATTTGTTTTGGTTTTTCCTGCTTGCAGCTTTTATAGTTACATATGTACTTTACATTTGTTTTGTTTTCTCCTGCTTCCAGCTTCTTTAGTTACATATTTACTTTACATTTGTTTAGTTTTCTCCTGCTTGCGGCTTCTGTAGTCACATATGTACTTTACTTTTTTGTCTTCTCCTGCCTGCAGATTCTATAGTCACATATGTACTTTACATTTGTTTTGTTTTCTCCTGCTTGAAGCTTCTTTAGTTACATATTTACTTTACATTTGTTTTGTTTTCTCCTGCTTGCAGCTTCCATAGTCATATATGCACTTTATATTTGTTTTGTTTTCTACTTCTTGCATCGTCTGTATTCACATATGTACTTTACATTTGTTTGTCCTCTCCTGCCTGCAGCTTCTATAGTCACATATTTACTTTACATTTATTATGTTATATCATGCTTGCAGCTTCTGTAGTAACGTGTACTTTACATTTGTTTTGTTTTCTCCTGTTTGCAGCTTCTATAGTCACATATGTACTTTACATTTGTTTTGTTTTCTCCTGCTTGAAGCTTCTTTAGTTACATATTTACTTTACATTTGTTTTGTTTTCTCCTGCTTGCAGCTTCCATAGTCATATATGCACTTTATATTTGTTTTGTTTTCTACTTCTTGCAGCGTCTGTATTCACATATGTACTTTACATTTGTTTGTCCTCTCCTGCCTGCAGCTTCTATAGTCACATATTTACTTTACATTTATTATGTTATATCATGCTTGCAGCTTCTGTAGTAACGTGTACTTTACATTTGTTTTGTTTTCTCCTGTTTGCAGCTTCTATAGTCACATATGTACTTTACATTTGTTTTGTTTTCTCCTGTTTGCAGCTTCTGTAGTCACAAATTTACTTTTCATTTGTTTTGTTTTCTCCTGCTTGCCGCTTCTGTATTTACATGTGTACTTTACATTTGTTTGTTTTCTCCTGCCTGCCGCTGCTGTAGTCACATATGTACTTTACATTTGTTTTCTCCTGCCTGCAGCTTCTATTGTAACATGTGTACTTCACTTTTGCTTTGCCTTCTCCTGCTTGCAGCTTCTGTAATCACAAAAGCAGTTGACATTTGTTTTGCTTTCTCCTGCCTGTAGATTCTGTATTAACACACACTCTTTACATTTATTTTGTTTTCTCCTGCCTGCAGCTTATATGGTCACACATATACTTTACATTTGTTTTGTTTTCTCCTGCCTGCAGCTTCTATTATCACATATGTACTTTTCATTTATTTTGTTTTCTCCTGCCTGCAGCTTCCATAGTCACATATGTACTTTACATTTTTTTGTTTTCTCCTTCCTGTAGATTCTAGTCACATATGCACTTTACAATTGTTTTGTTTTTTAGCGCCTGCAGCTTCTATAGTAACATATGTACTTTACATTTGTTTTCTCCTGACTGCAGTTTATATTGTCACACATGCACTTTACATTTGCTTTGTCTTCTCCTGCTTGCAGCTTCTATAGTTACACAATCAGTTTACATTTGTTTTGTCTTCTGCTTATTCTACTTTCTCCTGCCTGTAGCTTCTATGGTCGCACAAACACTTTACATTTTATTTGTGTGCTCCTGCCTTACAGCTTCCATTGTTACACAAGTACTTTACATTTATTTTCTCCTGCCTGCAGTTTCTGTAGTTACACAAGCACTTTTCATATGTTTTGTTTTATCCTGCCTGCAGCTTCTATTGTCCCACAAACACTTTTCATTTGTTTTGTTTTCTCCTGCCAGCAGTTTCTGTTGTTACACAAGCACTTTAAATATGTTTTGTTTTATCCTGCCTGCAGATTCTATTGTCCCACAAACACTTTATATTTGTTTAGTTTTC
Organism: Bombina bombina; assembly: GCF_027579735.1. NCBI lineage: Eukaryota > Metazoa > Chordata > Amphibia > Anura > Bombinatoridae > Bombina > Bombina bombina. Next base: position 22,347,275 of record NC_069504.1, on the reverse strand, counting down.
TTCTGCCTGCAGCTTCTATTGTCACACAAGCACTTTATATTTGTTTTGTTTTCTACTGCCTGCAGCTTCTATTGTCACACAAGCACTTTATATTTATTTAGTTTTCTTCTACCTGCAGCTTTTATGGTCACACAAGCACTTTATATTTGTTCTTTTTTTTCTGCCTGCAGCTTCTAGGGTCACACAAGCACTTTATATTTGTTTAGTTTTCTACTGCCTGCAGCTTCTATTGTCACACATGCACTTTATATTTGTTTTGTTTTCTTCTGCCTGCAGCTTCTATGCTCACACAAGCACTTTGTATTTGTTTAGTTTTCTACTGCCTGCAGCTTCTATTGTCACACAAGCACTATATATTTGTTTTGTTTTCTTCTGCCTGCAGCTTCTATGCTCACACAAGCACTTTATATTTGTTTAGTTTTCTACTGCCTGCAGCTTCTATTGTCACAAAAGCAATTTATATTTGTTTAGTTTTCTACTGCCTGCAGCTTCTATTGTCACACAAGCACTTTATATTTGTTTTGTTTTCTTCTGCCTGTAGCTTTTATTGTCACACAAGCACTTTATATTTGTTTTGTTTTCTTCTGCCTGCAGCTTTTATTGTCACACAAGCACTTTATATTTGTTTAGTTTTCTACTGCCTGCAGCTTTTATTGTCACACAAGCACTTTATATTTGTTTAGTTTTCTACTGCCTGCAGCTCCTATTGTCACACAAGCACTTTATATTTGTTTAGTTTTCTTCTGCCTGCAGCTTCTATTGTCACACAAGCACTTTATATTTGTTTTGTTTTCTTCTGCCTGCAGCTTCTATGCTCACACAAGCACTATATATTTGTTTTGTTTTCTTCTGCCTGCAGCTTCTATTGTCACACAAGCACTTTATATTTGTTTTGTTTTCTTCTGCCTGCAGCTTCTATTGTCACACAAGCACTTTATATTTGTTTTGTTTTCTTCTCCCTGCAGCTTCTATGGTCACACAAGCACTTTATATTTATTTAGTTTTCTTCTGCCTGCAGCTTCTATGGTCACACAAGCACTTTATATTTGTTTAGTTTTCTACTGCCTGCAGCTTCTATTGTCACACAAGCACTTTATATTTGTTTTGTTTTCTACTGCCTGCAGCTTCTATGGTCACACAAGCACTTTATATTTGTTTTGTTTTCTTCTGCCTGCAGCTTCTATTGTCACACAAGCACTTTATATTTGTTTTGTTTTCTTCTGCCTGCAGCTTCTATGGTCACACAAGCACTTTATATTTGTTTTGTTTTCTTCTGCCTGCAGCTTCTATGGTCACACAAGCACTTTATATTTGTTTAGTTTTCTTCTGCTTGCAGCTTCTATGGTCACACAAGCACTTTATATTTGTTTTGTTTTTCTGCCTGCAGTTTCTATGGTCACACAAGCACTTTATATTTGTTTTGTTTTCTTCTGCCTGCTGCTTCTATGGTCACACAAGCACTTTATATTTGTTTAGTTTTCTTCTGCCTGCAGCTTCTATGGTCACACAAGCACTTTATATTTGTTTAGTTTTCTACTGCCTGCAGCTTCTATGGTCACACAAGCACTTTATATTTGTTTAGTTTTCTTCTGCCTGCAGCTTCTATGGTCACACAAGCACTTTATATTTGTTTTGTTTTCTTCTGCCTGCAGCTTCTATGGTCACACAAGCACTTTATATTTGTTTAGTTTTCTACTGCCTGCAGCTTCTATTGTCACACAAGCACTTTATATTTGTTTAGTTTTCTTCTGCTTGCAGCTTCTATGGTCACACAAGCACTTTATATTTTTTTAGTTTTCTACTGCCTGCAGCTTTTATGGTCACACAAGCACTTTATATTTGTTTTGTTTTCTTCTGCCTGCAGCTTCTATGGTCACACAAGCACTTTATATTTGTTTAGTTCTCTACTGCCTGCTGCTTCTATTGTCACACAAGCACTTTATATTTGTTCTTTTTTTCTGCCTGCAGTGTCTATGGTCACACAAGCACTTTCTATTTGTTTTGTTTTCTTCTGCCTGCAGCTTCTATTGTCACACAAGCACTTTATATTTGTTTAGTTTTCTTCTACCTGCAGCTTTTATGGTCACACAAGCACTTTATATTTGTTCTTTTTTTTCTGCCTGCAGCTTTTATGGTCACGCAAGCACTTTATATTTATTTAGTTTTCTTCTGCCTGCAGCTTTTATTGTCACACAAGCACTTTATATTTATTTAGTTTTCTTCTGCCTGCAGCTTCTATGGTCACACAAGCACTTTATATTTATTTAGTTTTCTTCTGCCTGCAGCTTCTATTGTCACACAAGCACTTTATATTTATTTAGTTTTCTTCTGCCTGCAGCTTCTATGGTCACACAAGCACTTTATATTTATTTAGTTTTCTTCTGCCTGCAGCTTCTATTGTCACACAAGCACTTTATATTTGTTTTGTTTTCTTCTGCCTGCAGCTTCTATAATCACACAAGCACTTTATATTTGTTTTGTTTTCTACTGCCTGCAGCTTCTATTGTCACACAAGCACTTTATATTTATTTTGTTTTCTTCTGCCTGCAGCTTCTATTGTCACACAAGCACTTTATATTTGTTTTGTTTTCTACTGCCTGCAGCTTCTATTGTCACACAAGCACTTTATATTTGTTTAGTTTTCTACTGCCTGCAGCTTCTATTGTCACACAAGCATTTTATATTTATTTTGTTTTCTTCTGCCTGCAGCTTCTATTGTCACACAAGCACTTTATATTTATTTTGTTTTCTACTGCCTGCAGCTTCTATTGTCACACAAGCACTTTATATTTGTTTTGTTTTCTTCTGCCTGCAGCTTCTATTGTCACACAAGCACTTTATATTTATTTTGTTTGCTTCTGCCTGCAGCTTCTATTGTCACACAAGCACTTTATATTTGTTCTTTTTTTCTGCCTGCAGCTTCTATTGTCACACAAGCACTTTATATTTGTTTTGTTTTCTACTGCCTGCAGCTTTTATTGTCACACAAGCACTTTATATTTGTTTTGTTTTCTTCTGCTTGCAGCTTCTATTCTCACACAAGCACTTTATATTTGTTTAGTTTTCTTGTACCTGCAGCTTCTATGGTCACACAAGCACTTTATATTTGTTTAGTTTTTCTGCCTGCAGCTTCTATTGTCACACAAGCACTTTATATTTGTTCTTTTTTTCTGCCTGCAGCTTCTATTGTCACACAAGCACTTTATATTTGTTTTGTTTTCTTCTGCCTGCAGCTTCTATGCTCACACAAGCACTTTATATTTGTTTTGTTTTCTTCTGCCTGCAGCTTTTATTGTCACACAAGCACTTTATATTTGTTTAGTTTTCTACTGCCTGCAGCTTCTATTGTCACACAAGCACTTTATATTTATTTTGTTTTCTTCTGCCTGCAGCTTTTATTGTCACACAAGCACTTTATATTTGTTTAGTTTTCTACTGCCTGCAGCTTCTATGGTCACACAAGCACTTTATATTTGTTTAGTTTTCTTCTGCCTGCAGCTTCTATGGTCACACAAGCACTTTATATTTGTTTTGTTTTCTTCTGCCTGCAGCTTCTATGGTCACACAAGCACTTTATATTTGTTTTGTTTTCTTCTGCTTGCAGCTTCTATTGTCACACAAGCACTTTATATTTGTTTAGTTTTCTTCTGCTTGCAGCTTCTATTGTCACACAAGCACTTTATATTTATTTTGTTTTCTTCTGCCTGCAGCTTCTATTGTCACACAAGCACTTTATATTTGTTTAGTTTTCTACTGCCTGCAGCTTCTATGGTCACACAAGCACTTTATATTTGTTTTGTTTTCTTCTGCCTGCAGCTTCTATGGTCACACAAGCACTTTATATTTGTTTTGTTTTCTTCTGCTTGCAGCTTCTATTGTCACACAAGCACTTTATATTTGTTTTGTTTTCTACTGCCTGCAGCTTCTATTGTCACACAAGCACTTTATATTTGTTTAGTTTTCTACTGCCTGCAGCTTCTATTGTCACACAAGCACTTTATATTTATTTTGTTTTCTTCTGCCTGCAGCTTCTATTGTCACACAAGCACTTTATATTTGTTTAGTTTTCTACTGCCTGCAGCTTCTATTGTCACACAAGCACTTTATATTTATTTTGTTTTCTTCTGCCTGCAGCTTCTATTGTCACACAAGCACTTTATATTTGTTTTGTTTTCTTCTGCCTGCAGCTTCTATTGTCACACAAGCACTTTATATTTATTTTGTTTGCTTCTGCCTGCAGCTTCTATTGTCACACAAGCACTTTATATTTGTTCTTTTTTTCTGCCTGCAGCTTCTATTGTCACACAAGCACTTTATATTTGTTTTGTTTTCTACTGCCTGCAGCTTCTATTGTCACACAAGCACTTTATATTTGTTTTGTTTTCTTCTGCTTGCAGCTTCTATTCTCACACAAGCACTTTATATTTGTTTAGTTTTCTTGTACCTGCAGCTTCTATGGTCACACAAGCACTTTATATTTGTTTAGTTTTTCTGCCTGCAGCTTCTATGGTCACACAAGCACTTTATATTTGTTCTTTTTTTCTGCCTGCAGCTTCTATTGTCACACAAGCACTTTATATTTGTTTTGTTTTCTTCTGCCTGCAGCTTCTATGCTCACACAAGCACTTTATATTTGTTTTGTTTTCTTCTGCCTGCAGCTTTTATTGTCACACAAGCACTTTATATTTGTTTAGTTTTCTACTGCCTGCAGCTTCTATTGTCACACAAGCACTTTATATTTGTTTTGTTTTCTTCTGCCTGCAGCTTTTATTGTCACACAAGCACTTTATATTTGTTTAGTTTTCTACTGCCTGCAGCTTCTATGGTCACACAAGCACTTTATATTTGTTTAGTTTTCTTCTGCCTGCAGCTTCTATGGTCACACAAGCACTTTATATTTGTTTTGTTTTCTTCTGCCTGCAGCTTCTATGGTCACACAAGCACTTTATATTTGTTTTGTTTTCTTCTGCTTGCAGCTTCTATTGTCACACAAGCACTTTATATTTGTTTAGTTTTCTAATGCCTGCAGCTTCTATGGTCACACAAGCACTTTATATTTGTTTAGTTTTCTTCTGCCTGCAGCTTCTATGGTCACACAAGCACTTTATATTTGTTTTGTTTTCTTCTGCCTGCAGCTTCTATGGTCACACAAGCACTTTATATTTGTTTAGTTTTCTACTGCCTGCAGCTTCTATTGTCACACAAGCACTTTATATTTGTTTAGTTTTCTTCTGCTTGCAGCTTCTATGGTCACACAAGCACTTTATATTTTTTTAGTTTTCTACTGCCTGCAGCTTTTATGGTCACACAAGCACTTTATATTTATTTAGTTTTCTTCTGCCTGCAGCTTCTATTGTCACACAAGCACTTTATATTTATTTAGTTTTCTTCTGCCTGCAGCTTCTATTGTCACACAAGCACTTTATATTTGTTTAGTTTTCTACTGCCTGCAGCTCCTATTGTCACACAAGCACTTTATATTTGTTTTGTTTTCTACTGCCTGCAGCTTCTATTGTCACACAAGCACTTTATATTTGTTTTGTTTTCTTCTGCCTGCAGCCTCTATTGTCACACAAGCACTTTATATTTGTTTAGTTTTCTTCTGCTTGCAGCTTTTATTGTCACACAAGCACTTTATGTTTGTTTTGTTTTCTACTGCCTGCAGCTTCTATTGTCACACAAGCACTTTATATTTGTTTAGTTTTCTTCTGCCTGCAGCTTCTATTGTCACACAAGCACTTTATATTTGTTTAGTTTTCTTCTGCTTGCAGCTTTTATTGTCACACAAGCACTTTATGTTTGTTTTGTTTTCTTCTGCCTGCAGCTTCTATGGTCACACAAGCACTTTATATTTGTTTAGTTTTCTTCTGCCTGCAGCTTCTATGGTCACACAAGCACTTTATATTTGTTTTGTTTTCTACTGCCTGCAGCTTCTATGGTCACACAAGCACTTTATATTTGTTTAGTTTTCTACTGCCTGCAGCTTCTATGGTCACACAAGCACTTTATATTTGTTTTGTTTTCTTCTGCCTGCTGCTTCTATTGTCACACAAGCACTTTATATTTGTTTAGTTTTCTACTGCCTGCAGCTTCTATTGTCACACAAGCACTTTATATTTGTTTGTTTTTTATTCTGCTTGCAGCTTTTATTGTCACACAAGCACTTTATATTTGTTTTGTTTTCTACTGCCTGCAGCTTCTATGGTCACACAAGCACTTTATATTTGTTTAGTTTTCTACTGCCTGCAGCTTCTATGGTCACACAAGCACTTTATATTTGTTTTGTTTTCTTCTGCCTGCTGCTTCTATGGTCACACAAGCACTTTATATTTGTTTAGTTTTCTACTGCCTGCAGCTTCTATTGTCACACAAGCACTTTATATTTGTTTGTTTTTTATTCTGCTTGCAGCTTTTATTGTCACACAAGCACTTTATATTTGTTTTGTTTTCTACTGCCTGCAGCTTCTATGGTCACACAAGCACTTTATATTTGTTTAGTTTTCTACTGCCTGCAGCTTCTATGGTCACACAAGCACTTTATGTTTGTTTTGTTTTCTTCTGCCTGCAGCTTCTATGGTCACACAAGCACTATATATTTGTTTTGTTTTCTTCTGCCTGCAGCTTCTATTGTCACACAAGCACTTTATATTTGTTTGTTTTTTATTCTGCTTGCAGCTTTTATTGTCACACAAGCACTTTATATTTGTTTTGTTTTCTACTGCCTGCAGCTTCTATGGTCACACAAGCACTTTATATTTGTTTAGTTTTCTACTGCCTGCAGCTTCTATGGTCACACAAGCACTTTATATTTGTTTTGTTTTCTTCTGCCTGCTGCTTCTATGGTCACACAAGCACTTTATATTTGTTTAGTTTTCTACTGCCTGCAGCTTCTATTGTCACACAAGCACTTTATATTTGTTTGTTTTTTATTCTGCTTGCAGCTTTTATTGTCACACAAGCACTTTATATTTGTTTAGTTTTCTTCTGCCTGCAGCTTCTATGGTCACACAAGCACTTTATATTTGTTTAGTTTTCTTCTGCCTGCAGCTTCTATGGTCACACAAGCACTTTATATTTATTTAGTTTTCTTCTACCTGCAGCTTTTATGGTCACACAAGCACTTTATATTTGTTCTTTTTTTTTCTGCCTGCAGCTTCTATTGTCACACAAGCACTTTATATTTGTTTAGTTTTCTACTGCTTGCAGCTTCTATTGTCACACAAGCACTTTATATTTGTTTAGTTTTCTACTGCCTGCAGCTTCTATGGTCACACAAGCACTTTATATTTGTTTAGTTTTCTACTGCCTGCAGCTTCTATGGTCACACAAGCACTTTATATTTGTTTTCTTCTGCCTGCAGCTTCTATTGTCACACAAGCACTTTATATTTGTTTTGTTTTCTTCTGCCTGCAGCTTCTATGGTCACACAAGCACTATATATTTGTTTTGTTTTCTTCTGCCTGCAGCTTCTATGGTCACACAAGCACTATATATTTGTTTTGTTTTCTTCTGCCTGCAGCTTCTATGGTCACACAAGCACTATATATTTATTTTGTTTTCTTCTGCCTGCAGCTTCTATTGTCACACAAGCACTTTATATTTGTTTTGTTTTCTTCTGCCTGCAGCTTCTATTGTCACACAAGCACTTTATATTTGTTTAGTTTTCTTCTGCTTGCAGCTTTTATTGTCACACAAGCACTTTATGTTTGTTTTGTTTTCTTCTGCCTGCAGCTTTTATTGTCACACAAGCACTTTATATTTGTTTAGTTTTCTTCTGCCTGCAGCTTCTATGATCACACAAGCACTTTATATTTGTTTAGTTTTCTACTGCCTGCAGCTTCTATGGTCACACAAGCACTTTATATTTGTTTAGTTTTCTTCTGTCTGCAGCTTCTATGGTCACACAAGCACTTTATATTTGTTTTGTTTTCTACTGCCTGCAGCTTCTATGGTCACACAAGCACTTTATATTTGTTTTGTTTTCTTCTGCCTGCAGCTTCTATGGTCACACAAGCACTTTATATTTGTTTAGTTTTCTTCTGCTTGCAGCTTCTATGGTCACACAAGCACTTTATATTCCTTTAGTTTTCTCCTGCCTGCAGCTTCTATTGTCACACAAGCACTTTATATTTGTTTTGTTTTCTTCTGCCTGCAGCTACAAGCACTTTATATTTGTTTTGTTTTCTTCTGCCTGCAGCTTCTATGGTCACACAAGCACTTTATATTTGTTTTGTTTTCTTCTGCCTGCAGCTACAAGCACTTTATATTTGTTTTGTTTTCTTCTGCCTGCAGCTTCTATGGTCACACAAGCACTTTATATTTGTTTTGTTTTCTTCTGCTTGCAGCTTCTATGGTCACACAAGCACTTTATATTTGTTTAGTTTTCTACTGCCTGCAGCTTCTATTGTCACACAAGCACTTTATATTTGTTTAGTTTTCTTCTGCCTGCAGCTTCTATGGTCACACAAGCACTTTATATTTGTTTTGTTTTCTTCTGCCTGCAGCTTCTATTGTCACACAAGCACTTTATATTTGTTTTGTTTTCTTCTGCCTGCAGCTTCTATGGTCACACAAGCACTTTATATTTGTTTTGTTTTCTTCTGCCTGCAGCTTCTATGGTCACACAAGCACTTTATATTTGTTTAGTTCTCTACTGCCTGCTGCTTCTATTGTCACACAAGCACTTTATATTTGTTCTTTTTTTCTGCCTGCAGTGTCTATGGTCACACAAGCACTTTCTATTTGTTTTGTTTTCTTCTGCCTGCAGCTTCTATTGTCACACAAGCACTTTATATTTGTTTAGTTTTCTTCTACCTGCAGCTTTTATGGTCACACAAGCACTTTATATTTGTTCTTTTTTTTCTGCCTGCAGCTTTTATGGTCACGCAAGCACTTTATATTTATTTAGTTTTCTTCTGCCTGCAGCTTTTATTGTCACACAAGCACTTTATATTTATTTAGTTTTCTTCTGCCTGCAGCTTCTATGGTCACACAAGCACTTTATATTTATTTAGTTTTCTTCTGCCTGCAGCTTCTATTGTCACACAAGCACTTTATATTTATTTAGTTTTCTTCTGCCTGCAGCTTCTATGGTCACACAAGCACTTTATATTTATTTAGTTTTCTTCTGCCTGCAGCTTCTATTGTCACACAAGCACTTTATATTTGTTTTGTTTTCTTCTGCCTGCAGCTTCTATAATCACACAAGCACTTTATATTTGTTTTGTTTTCTACTGCCTGCAGCTTCTATTGTCACACAAGCACTTTATATTTATTTTGTTTTCTTCTGCCTGCAGCTTCTATTGTCACACAAGCACTTTATATTTGTTTTGTTTTCTACTGCCTGCAGCTTCTATTGTCACACAAGCACTTTATATTTGTTTAGTTTTCTACTGCCTGCAGCTTCTATTGTCACACAAGCATTTTATATTTATTTTGTTTTCTTCTGCCTGCAGCTTCTATTGTCACACAAGCACTTTATATTTATTTTGTTTTCTACTGCCTGCAGCTTCTATTGTCACACAAGCACTTTATATTTGTTTTGTTTTCTTCTGCCTGCAGCTTCTATTGTCACACAAGCACTTTATATTTATTTTGTTTGCTTCTGCCTGCAGCTTCTATTGTCACACAAGCACTTTATATTTGTTCTTTTTTTTCTGCCTGCAGCTTCTATTGTCACACAAGCACTTTATATTTGTTTTGTTTTCTACTGCCTGCAGCTTTTATTGTCACACAAGCACTTTATATTTGTTTTGTTTTCTTCTGCTTGCAGCTTCTATTCTCACACAAGCACTTTATATTTGTTTAGTTTTCTTGTACCTGCAGCTTCTATGGTCACACAAGCACTTTATATTTGTTTAGTTTTTCTGCCTGCAGCTTCTATTGTCACACAAGCACTTTATATTTGTTCTTTTTTTCTGCCTGCAGCTTCTATTGTCACACAAGCACTTTATATTTGTTTTGTTTTCTTCTGCCTGCAGCTTCTATGCTCACACAAGCACTTTATATTTGTTTTGTTTTCTTCTGAATGCAGCTTTTATTGTCACACAAGCACTTTATATTTGTTTAGTTTTCTACTGCCTGCAGCTTCTATTGTCACACAAGCACTTTATATTTGTTTTGTTTTCTTCTGCCTGCAGCTTTTATTGTCACACAAGCACTTTATATTTGTTTAGTTTTCTACTGCCTGCAGCTTCTATGGTCACACAAGCACTTTATATTTGTTTAGTTTTCTTCTGCCTGCAGCTTCTATGGTCACACAAGCACTTTATATTTGTTTTGTTTTCTTCTGCCTGCAGCTTCTATGGTCACACAAGCACTTTATATTTGTTTTGTTTTCTTCTGCTTGCAGCTTCTATTGTCACACAAGCACTTTATATTTGTTTAGTTTTCTAATGCCTGCAGCTTCTATGGTCACACAAGCACTTTATATTTGTTTAGTTTTCTTCTGCCTGCAGCTTCTATGGTCACACAAGCACTTTATATTTGTTTTGTTTTCTTCTGCCTGCAGCTTCTATGGTCACACAAGCACTTTATATTTGTTTAGTTTTCTACTGCCTGCAGCTTCTATTGTCACACAAGCACTTTATATTTGTTTAGTTTTCTTCTGCTTGCAGCTTCTATGGTCACACAAGCACTTTATATTTTTTTAGTTTTCTACTGCCTGCAGCTTTTATGGTCACACAAGCACTTTATATTTATTTAGTTTTCTTCTGCCTGCAGCTTCTATTGTCACACAAGCACTTTATATTTATTTAGTTTTCTTCTGCCTGCAGCTTCTATTGTCACACAAGCACTTTATATTTGTTTAGTTTTCTACTGCCTGCAGCTCCTATTGTCACACAAGCACTTTATATTTGTTTTGTTTTCTACTGCCTGCAGCTTCTATTGTCACACAAGCACTTTATATTTGTTTTGTTTTCTTCTGCCTGCAGCCTCTATTGTCACACAAGCACTTTATATTTGTTTAGTTTTCTTCTGCTTGCAGCTTTTATTGTCACACAAGCACTTTATGTTTGTTTTGTTTTCTACTGCCTGCAGCTTCTATTGTCACACAAGCACTTTATATTTGTTTAGTTTTCTTCTGCCTGCAGCTTCTATTGTCACACAAGCACTTTATATTTGTTTAGTTTTCTTCTGCTTGCAGCTTTTATTGTCACACAAGCACTTTATGTTTGTTTTGTTTTCTTCTGCCTGCAGCTTCTATGGTCACACAAGCACTTTATATTTGTTTAGTTTTCTTCTGCCTGCAGCTTCTATGGTCACACAAGCACTTTATATTTGTTTTGTTTTCTACTGCCTGCAGCTTCTATGGTCACACAAGCACTTTATATTTGTTTAGTTTTCTACTGCCTGCAGCTTCTATGGTCACACAAGCACTTTATGTTTGTTTTGTTTTCTTCTGCCTGCAGCTTCTATGGTCACACAAGCACTTTATATTTGTTTAGTTTTCTACTGCCTGCAGCTTCTATTGTCACACAAGCACTTTATATTTGTTTGTTTTTTATTCTGCTTGCAGCTTTTATTGTCACACAAGCACTTTATATTTGTTTTGTTTTCTACTGCCTGCAGCTTCTATGGTCACACAAGCACTTTATATTTGTTTAGTTTTCTACTGCCTGCAGCTTCTATGGTCACACAAGCACTTTATGTTTGTTTTGTTTTCTTCTGCCTGCTGCTTCTATGGTCACACAAGCACTTTATATTTGTTTAGTTTTCTACTGCCTGCAGCTTCTATTGTCACACAAGCACTTTATATTTGTTTGTTTTTTATTCTGCTTGCAGCTTTTATTGTCACACAAGCACTTTATATTTGTTTTGTTTTCTACTGCCTGCAGCTTCTATGGTCACACAAGCACTTTATATTTGTTTAGTTTTCTACTGCCTGCAGCTTCTATGGTCACACAAGCACTTTATGTTTGTTTTGTTTTCTTCTGCCTGCTGCTTCTATGGTCACACAAGCACTTTATATTTGTTTAGTTTTCTACTGCCTGCAGCTTCTATTGTCACACAAGCACTTTATATTTGTTTGTTTTTTATTCTGCTTGCAGCTTTTATTGTCACACAAGCACTTTATATTTGTTTTGTTTTCTACTGCCTGCAGCTTCTATGGTCACACAAGCACTTTATATTTGTTTAGTTTTCTACTGCCTGCAGCTTCTATGGTCACACAAGCACTTTATGTTTGTTTTGTTTTCTTCTGCCTGCTGCTTCTATGGTCACACAAGCACTTTATATTTGTTTAGTTTTCTACTGCCTGCAGCTTCTATTGTCACACAAGCACTTTATATTTGTTTGTTTTTTATTCTTCTTGCAGCTTTTATTGTCACACAAGCACTTTATATTTGTTTAGTTTTCTTCTGCCTGCAGCTTCTATGGTCACACAAGCACTTTATATTTGTTTAGTTTTCTTCTGCCTGCAGCTTCTATGGTCACACAAGCACTTTATATTTATTTAGTTTTCTTCTACCTGCAGCTTTTATGGTCACACAAGCACTTTATATTTGTTCTTTTTTTTTCTGCCTGCAGCTTCTATTGTCACACAAGCACTTTATATTTGTTTAGTTTTCTACTGCTTGCAGCTTCTATTGTCACACAAGCACTTTATATTTGTTTAGTTTTCTACTGCCTGCAGCTTCTATGGTCACACAAGCACTTTATATTTGTTTAGTTTTCTACTGCCTGCAGCTTCTATGGTCACACAAGCACTTTATATTTGTTTTCTTCTGCCTGCAGCTTCTATTGTCACACAAGCACTTTATATTTGTTTTGTTTTCTTCTGCCTGCAGCTTCTATGGTCACACAAGCACTATATATTTGTTTTGTTTTCTTCTGCCTGCAGCTTCTATGGTCACACAAGCACTATATATTTGTTTTGTTTTCTTCTGCCTGCAGCTTCTATGGTCACACAAGCACTATATATTTATTTTGTTTTCTTCTGCCTGCAGCTTCTATTGTCACACAAGCACTTTATATTTGTTTTGTTTTCTTCTGCCTGCAGCTTCTATTGTCACACAAGCACTTTATATTTGTTTAGTTTTCTTCTGCTTGCAGCTTTTATTGTCACACAAGCACTTTATGTTTGTTTTGTTTTCTTCTGCCTGCAGCTTTTATTGTCACACAAGCACTTTATATTTGTTTAGTTTTCTTCTGCCTGCAGCTTCTATGGTCACACAAGCACTTTATATTTGTTTAGTTTTCTTCTGCCTGCAGCTTCTATGATCACACAAGCACTTTATATTTGTTTAGTTTTCTACTGCCTGCAGCTTCTATGGTCACACAAGCACTTTATATTTGTTTAGTTTTCTTCTGTCTGCAGCTTCTATGGTCACACAAGCACTTTATATTTGTTTTGTTTTCTACTGCCTGCAGCTTCTATGGTCACACAAGCACTTTATATTTGTTTTGTTTTCTTCTGCCTGCAGCTTCTATGGTCACACAAGCACTTTATATTTGTTTAGTTTTCTTCTGCTTGCAGCTTCTATGGTCACACAAGCACTTTATATTCCTTTAGTTTTCTCCTGCCTGCAGCTTCTATTGTCACACAAGCACTTTATATTTGTTTTGTTTTCTTCTGCCTGCAGCTACAAGCACTTTATATTTGTTTTGTTTTCTTCTGCCTGCAGCTTCTATGGTCACACAAGCACTTTATATTTGTTTTGTTTTCTTCTGCCTGCAGCTACAAGCACTTTATATTTGTTTTGTTTTCTTCTGCCTGCAGCTTCTATGGTCACACAAGCACTTTATATTTGTTTTGTTTTCTTCTGCTTGCAGCTTCTATGGTCACACAAGCACTTTATATTTGTTTAGTTTTCTACTGCCTGCAGCTTCTATTGTCACACAAGCACTTTATATTTGTTTAGTTTTCTTCTGCCTGCAGCTTCTATGGTCACACAAGCACTTTATATTTGTTTTGTTTTCTTCTGCCTGCAGCTTCTATTGTCACACAAGCACTTTATATTTGTTTTGTTTTCTTCTGCCTGCAGCTTCTATGGTCACACAAGCACTTTATATTTGTTTTGTTTTCTTCTGCCTGCAGCTTCTATGGTCACACAAGCACTTTATATTTGTTTTGTTTTCTACTGCCTGCAGCTTCTATTGTCACACAAGCACTTTATATTTGTTTAGTTTTCTTCTGCCTGCAGCTTCTATGGTCACACAAGCACTTTATATTTGTTTTGTTTTCTTCTGCCTGCAGCTTTTATTGTCACACAAGCACTTTATATTTGTTTTGTTTTCTTCTGCCTGCAGCTTCTATAATCACACAAGCACTTTATATTTGTTTTGTTTTCTACTGCCTGCAGCTTCTATTGTCACACAAGCACTTTATATTTGTTTTGTTTTCTTCTGCTGCAGCTTCTATTGTCACACAAGCACTTTATGTTTGTTTTGTTTTCTTCTGCCTGCAGCTTCTATTGTCACACAAGCACTTTATATTTATTTTGTTTTCTACTGCCTGCAGCTTCTATTGTCACACAAGCACTTTATATTTGTTTTGTTTTCTACTGCCTGCAGCTTCTATGGTCACACAAGCACTTTATATTTGTTTTGTTTTCTACTGCCTGCAGCTTCTATGGTCACACAAGTACTTTATATTTGTTTAGTTTTCTTCTGCCTGCAGCTTCTATGGTCACACAAGTACTTTATATTTGTTTTGTTTTCTTCTGCTGCAGCTTCTATTGTCACACAAGCACTTTATGTTTGTTTTGTTTTCTTCTGCCTGCAGCTTCTATGGTCACACAAGCACTTTATATTTGTTTAGTTTTCTTCTACCTGCAGCTTCTATGGTCACACAAGCACTTTATATTTGTTTAGTTTTCTTCTGCTTGCAGCTTCTATTGTCACACAAGCACTTTATATTTGTTTAGTTTTCTTCTGCCTGCAGCTTCTATGGTCACACAAGCACTTTATATTTGTTTTGTTTTCTTCTGCTTGCAGCTTCTATTGTCACACAAGCACTTTATATTTGTTTAGTTTTCTACTGCCTGCAGCTTCTATGGTCACACAAGCACTTTATATTTGTTTTGTTTTCTACTGCCTGCAGCTTTTATTGTCACACAAGCACTTTATATTTGTTTAGTTTTCTTCTGCCTGCAGCTTCTATGGTCACACAAGCACTTTATATTTGTTTAGTTTTCTTCTGCCTGCAGCTTCTATGGTCACACAAGCACTTTATATTTGTTTAGTTTTCTACTGCCTGCAGCTTCTATGGTCACACAAGCACTTTATATTCCTTTAGTTTTCTCCTGCCTGCAGCTTCTATTGTCACACAAGCACTTTATATTTGTGTTGTTTTCTCTTCCCTGCAGCTTCTATTGTCATACAAACACTTTATATTTGTTTTGTTTTCTTCTGCCTGCAGCTTATATTGTCACACAAGCACTTTATATTTGTTTAGTTTTCTCCTGCCTGCAGCTTCTAATCTCACACAAACACATACAGCTAGATTACGAGTTTTATGGTAAGCTGAAAAAGCAGCGTTAACAGGTCCTAACGCTGCTTTTTCACTACCGCTGCTATTACGAGTCTTGCAGGTTTAGGGGCACCGCACACTTCTTTGGCCTTACCCCAAAACGACTTACGTAAACTTCGTAAACCCTTTTTTCTATGGGACTTGCATAGCGCCGGTATTACGAGTTTGTCCTGGGAGGCCAAAAAGTGAGTGGTACACCCTCTACCTCCAAGATTCCTAACGCATTCTAAAGTCAGTAGTTATGAGTTTTACACTACAACGCTGTAGCATAAAACTCATAACTAAAGTGCTAAAAACTACACTAACACACATAAACTACCTATTAACGCCTAAACAGAGGCTCTCCCACATCGCAAACACTATAATAAAATGTTTAACCCCTAATCTGCCGTTCCGGACATCGCCACCACTAGAATAAACATATTAACCCCTAAACCGCTGCACTCCCGCCTCACAAACACTAGTCAAATATTATTAACCCCTAATCTGCCACCCCTAACATCGCCACCACCTACATTATACTTATTAACCCCTAATCTGCCGCTCCGGACATCGCCACCACCTACATTATATTTATTAACCCCTAATCTGCTGCCCCCAACATCGCCACCACCTACATTATATTTATTAACCCCTAATCTGCTGCCCCCAATGTCGCCGCAATCTACCAACACTTATTAACCCCTAATCTGCTGCCCCCAACGTCGCAGCCACTATTCTAAATTTATTAACCCCTAAATACTTACCTATAAAATAAACCCTAAGCTAGCTACAATATAACTAATAGTTACATTGTAGCTATCTTAAGGTTTATGTATATTTTACAGGCAAGTTTGTATTTATTTTAATTAGGTAGAATAGTTACTAAATAGTTATTAACTATTTAATAACTACCTAGCTAAAATAAATACAAATTGACCTGTAAAATAAAACCTAACCTAAGTTACAATAACACCTAACACTACACTACAATTAAATAAATTAAATAAATTAAATAAATTATATACAATTAAATAAATTAAATTAGCTAAATCACAAAAAACAAACAAACACTAAATTACAGAAAATAAAAAACAAATTACATTTTTTTAAACTAATTACACCTAATCTAATAGCCCTATCAAAAGGTTAACCCTAACACTCATTAACTTAAATATAATTAAAATAGATCTAAATAAAACCTACAATTATTATCTAAATTATTCCTATTTAAAACTAATACTTACCTATAAAATAAACCCTAAGATATCTACAATATAACTAATAGTTACATTGTAGCTAGATTAGGGTTTATTTTTACTTTACAGGTGAGTTTGTATTTATTTTAACTAGGTAGAATAGTTAATATATAGTTATTAACTATTTAATAACTATCTTGCTAATATTTACGCTGCTTTTTTTTACTGAGATTTACGCTGCTTTTTCTCAGCCGGATCTCCCCATTGATGTCTATGGGGAAATTGTGCACGAGCACATACGACCAGCTCACCGCTCACTTAAGCAGCGCTGGTATTGAAGTGCGGTATGGAGCACAATTTTGCTCTACGCTTACTTCTGCAGGTAAGTGAACGGTGATAAAAAACTGCACGGTAGCACCGCATAGCTCATAACGCAAAATTCGTAATCTGGATGTTTATATTTGTTTAGTTTTCTCCTGCCTGCAGCTTCTAATCTCACACAGACACTTTATATTTGTTTAGTTTTCTCCTGCCTGCAGCTTCTAATCTCACACAGACACTTTATATTTGTTTAGTTTTCTCCTGCCTGCAGCTTCTAATCTCACACAGACACTTTATATTTGTTTAGTTTTCTCCTGCCTGCAGCTTCTAATCTCAAGCAAACACTTTATATTTGTTTAGTTTTCTCCTGCCTGCATCTTCTAATCTCACACAGACACTTTATATTTGTTTAGTTTTCTCCTGCCTGCAGCTTCTAATCTCAAGCAAACACTTTATATTTGTTTAGTTTTCTCCTGCCTGCATCTTCTAATCTCACACAGACACTTTATATTTGTTTAGTTTTCTCCTGCCTGCAGCTTCTAATCTCACACAGACACTTTATATTTGTTTAGTTTTCTTCTGCCTGCAGCTTCTATTGTCACACAAACACTTTATATTTGTTTAGTTTTCTCCTGCCTGCAGCTTCTATTGTCACACAAACACTTTATATTTGTTTAGTTTTCTCCTGCCTGCAGCTTCTAATCTCACACAGACACTTTATATTTGTTTAGTTTTCTCCTGCCTGCAGATTCTAATCTCACACAGACACTTTATATTTTTTTAGTTTTCTCCTGCCTGCAGATTCTAATCTCATACAGTCACTTTATATTTTTTTAGTTTTCTACTGCCTGCAGATTCTAATCTCACACAGACACCTTACATTTTTTTAGTTTTCTCCTGCCTGCAGAGTCTAATCTCACACAGACACTTTATATTTTTTTAGTTTTCTCCTGCCTGCAGATTCTAATCTCACACAGACACTTTATATTTGTTTAGTTTTCTCCTGCCTGCAGATTCTAATCTCACAGAGACTCTTTATATTTTTTTAGTTTTCTCCTGCCTGCAGATTCTAATCTCACAGAGACACTTTATATTTGTTTAGTT
Organism: Bombina bombina; assembly: GCF_027579735.1. NCBI lineage: Eukaryota > Metazoa > Chordata > Amphibia > Anura > Bombinatoridae > Bombina > Bombina bombina. Next base: position 22,329,200 of record NC_069504.1, on the reverse strand, counting down.
TTCTCCTGCCTGCAGATTCTAATCTCACACAGACACTTTATATTTTTTTTAGTTTTCTACTGCCTGCAGATTCTAATCTCACAAAGACACTTTATATTTTTTTAGTGTTCTCCTGCCTGCAGATTCTAATCTCACAGAGACACTTTATATTTGTTTAGTTTTCTCCTGCCTGCAGATTCTAATCTCACAGAGACACTTTATATTTTTTTAGTTTTCTCCTGCCTGCAGATTCTAATCTCACAGAGACACTTTATATTTGTTTAGTTTTCTCCTGCCTGCAGCTTCTAATCTCACACAGACACTTTATATTTGTTTAGTTTTCTCCTGCCTGCAGATTCTAATCTCACAGAGACACTTTATATTTTTTTAGTTTTCTCCTGCCTGCAGCTTCTAATCTCAAACAAACACTTTATATTTGTTTAGTTTTCTCCTGCCTGCAGCTTGTAATCTCACACAGACACTTTATATTTGTTTAGTTTTCTCCTGCCTGCAGCTTCTAATCTCACACAGACACTTTATATTTGTTTAGTTTTCTCCTGCCTGCAGATTCTAATCTCACACAGACACTTTATATTTGTTTAGTTTTCTCCTGCCTGCAGCTTCTAATCTCAAGCAAACACTTTATATTTGTTTAGTTTTCTCCTGCCTGCATCTTCTAATCTCACACAGACACTTTATATTTGTTTAGTTTTCTCCTGCCTGCAGCTTCTAATCTCACACAGACACTTTATATTTGTTTAGTTTTCTTCTGCCTGCAGCTTCTATTGTCACACAAACACTTTATATTTGTTTAGTTTTCTCCTGCCTGCAGCTTCTATTGTCACACAAACACTTTATATTTGTTTAGTTTTCTCCTGCCTGCAGCTTCTAATCTCACACAGACACTTTATATTTGTTTAGTTTTCTCCTGCCTGCAGATTCTAATCTCACACAGACACTTTATATTTTTTTAGTTTTCTCCTGCCTGCAGATTCTAATCTCACACAGTCACTTTATATTTTTTTAGTTTTCTACTGCCTGCAGATTCTAATCTCACACAGACACCTTACATTTTTTTAGTTTTCTCCTGCCTGCAGAGTCTAATCTCACACAGACACTTTATATTTTTTTAGTTTTCTCCTGCCTGCAGATTCTAATCTCACACAGACACTTTATATTTGTTTAGTTTTCTCCTGCCTGCAGATTCTAATCTCACAGAGACACTTTATATTTTTTTAGTTTTCTCCTGCCTGCAGATTCTAATCTCACAGAGACACTTTATATTTGTTTAGTTTTCTCCTGCCTGCAGATTCTAATCTCACACAGACACTTTATATTTTTTTTAGTTTTCTACTGCCTGCAGATTCTAATCTCACAGAGACACTTTATATTTTTTTAGTGTTCTCCTGCCTGCAGATTCTAATCTCACAGAGACACTTTATATTTGTTTAGTTTTCTCCTGCCTGCAGATTCTAATCTCACACAGACACTTTATATTTTTTTAGTTTTCTCCTGCCTGCAGATTCTAATCTCACAGAGACACTTTATATTTGTTTAGTTTTCTCCTGCCTGCAGCTTCTAATCTCACACAGACACTTTATATTTGTTTAGTTTTCTCCTGCCTGCAGATTCTAATCTCACAGAGACACTTTATATTTTTTTAGTTTTCTCCTGCCTGCAGCTTCTAATCTCAAACAAACACTTTATATTTGTTTAGTTTTCTCCTGCCTGCAGCTTGTAATCTCACACAGACACTTTATATTTGTTTAGTTTTCTCCTGCCTGCAGCTTCTAATCTCACACAGACACTTTATATTTGTTTAGTTTTCTCCTGCCTGCAGATTCTAATCTCACACAGACACTTTATATTTGTTTAGTTTTCTCCTGCCTGCAGCTTCTAATCTCACACAGACACTTTATATTTTTTTAGTTTTCTCCTGCCTGCAGCTTCTAATCTCACACAGACACTTTATATTTTTTTAGTTTTCTCCTGCCTGCAGCTTCTAATCTCACACAGACACTTTATATTTGTTTAGTTTTCTTCTGCCTGCAGCTTCTAATCTCACACAGACACCTTATATTTTTTTAGTTTTCTCCTGCCTGCAGCTTCTAATCTCACACAGACACTTTATATTTGTTTAGTTTTCTCCTGCCTGCAGCTTCTAATCTCACACAGACACCTTATATTTTTTTAGTTTTCTTCTGCCTGCAGCTTCTAATCTCAAGCAAACACTTTATATTTGTTTAGTTTTCTCCTGCCTGCAGCTTCTAATCTCACACAGACACTTTATATTTGTTTAGTTTTCTCCTGCCTGCAGCTTCTAATCTCACACAGACACTTTATATTTGTTTAATTTTCTCCTGCCTGCAGCTTCTAATATCACACAGACACCTTATATTTTTTTAGTTGTCTTCTGCCTGCAGCTTCTAATCTCAAGCAAACACTTTATATTTGTTTAGTTTTCTCCTGCCTGCAGCTTCTAATCTCACACAGACACTTTATATTTGTTTAGTTTTCTCCTGCCTGCAGCTTCTATTGTCAGACATGCACTTTATATTTGTTTGTTATTTGTTTGTTTTGTTCCTTATTCAACATTATTATAGCCACCAATGTGTGCAATTAATGTGTACATTTTCCCAAATTACATCCTTTACCCTATTAGGTTTTGCGATTATCACCCTATTTATAATACATGTTCCTATCTCACCCTATACTTTATATTAGTCGTTATCTCCCCATACACTCTTGTTTTACGCTATAATCCAACCAAAACCCTCCTCTATCCCTGCTCCTCTCCCTCTGATTTACCTATCATATCCCTGTACTCTGCAATATAAAGAGAGATTCAATAGCAAATTCCCCAGTCATTAATTATTGTGTCTATACTTTACAAGGTCTCTACACTTAGAATGTACCATAAAGCAGATACAAAACAAATACAATTATATAGAACTAAAAGTGTTGCAGTCTGTGCACAGTATCAAGGCAAACTCTGGGAACCAGGGAATATAAACTGCAAACGATGTAGAAATTGTACTCACAGCAAAGCAAGAACTGCAGCATTTTAATTCAATGTTCCTGGCCGTTTACTCAATCTATTGCAAGACTTGGCTCAACATATTCCCCTGGATTTCATCTCAGGGCCTTTAACTCATAGATATTTTCTTGACAAATGCTCTGCACTTTTTGTCTTACAATTACACTCAATTTTGATTCACACGCCCTATATCTTGCAGCCAATTTCAAGTGATAGTACAGCAGAAATTCAGTTAGAATACCAAGCAGATGGGTTCCTCTAAACCCCTGTCGGAAATTCTAATTTCACTGTAAGAAAATATACATTTTATATGCAACATATGGGGGCTAAGCACCAAATGCTATCCTAATTTTGACATTAAAAAATGAAAATAGCATTTTGCATGTATATTAAAATATTTTATATCGAAAGCCGCACAGAATATATATTTTTATTAGCCCGTTGTGCAATTAAAAAGCCAGTTAGCATCACAGTTAGTGTGAAGTTAATTCTTCAGTTTAAAGAAACAGTCACCCAAAGCCATTTAATCAGGAAACATACATTAGTGTTTGTCTGGGAGGCATTAGGCAGCTAATGTATTCTATAGTGTTGTGCAGTGTCAGGGAGAGTCTGCATCATACAATGTGAGAGGTGCTATATATGGTCCATGATGCTTAATATTAAGGGTGCAGGACCCTGGCATAGATGCAATTTTTAATATCCTTTTACATAGATGCAAGTTATAATATCCTTTACCTATACGCAAGTTATAATATCATTTTACCTAGATGCAAGTTATAATATCCTTTTACCTATATGCAAGTTATAATATCCTTTTACATAGATGCAAGTTATAATATCATTTTACCTAGATGCAATTTATAATATCCTTTTACATAGATGTAATTTATAATATCCTTTTACATAGATGTAATTTATATTATCCTTTACCTAGATGCAAGTTATAATATCCTTTTACATAGATGCAAGTTATATTATCCTTTTACATAGATGCAAGTTATAATATCCTTTACCTAGATGCAAGTTATAATATCCTTTACCTAGATGCAAGTTATAATATCCTTTACCTAGATGCAATTTATATTATCCTTTTACATAGATGCAATTTATAATATCCTTTTACATAGATGCAAGTTATAATATCCTTTTACCTAGATGCAATTTATAATATCCTTTTACATAGATGCAAGTTATAATAACCTTTTACCTAGATGTAAGATATAATATCCTTTTACTTAGATGTAAGTTATAATATCCTTTACCTAGATGCAAGTTATAATATCCTTTACCTAGATGCAAGTTATAATAACCTTTTACCTAGATGTAAGATATAATATCCTTTTACTTAGATGTAAGTTATAATATCCTTTTATCTAGATGCAAGTTATAATAACCTTTACCTATGTCATTTTTGAGCTCCATTAAAGGTTATACAATTCCATGACTATTTATTAAGATCTGTTGCTGTTTTCTAAAACAAACTGAAATGGATAAATATTCTAGTCTAGAAGAAATAAATAATCTCCCAGAAAGAGAAATTGTTTTTTTAGCAGCTTCTCTGCAAGTGCCTCTGAACATCCGGGGGCCTATGGGTTAATCTCTTTCTGCAGTGAGGTGGTTAATGCTGTATCAGAGAACCCACCTCCGAGCTTGCCAAAAAGGTATTCATTAGTCTTTTAAACTGTGTCAGCAACTGCTGATGCTCCCTCCTAAAAGGCAGCGCTAAGAGTGGAGTAAATATAACTTAACGCTCTCCTGGGGCCTCACTCCCTCGCTGTGTGATCATTACAATAACCTCAGCACACTGAGTGATCTGCACCAGACACTCAGCATTCAGTGCTGGCTTCTGATGATACTACTGTCAGGCTCAGAGTTTTATGTGCTGCTGACTTCTGTCTGCACAGATGCTGCAGAGACACTGCAAAATAATGTCCCTGGGTGTGCAGGCAGCAATGAATTTATATGGGAAGAATTCTACTGTAGATGCAAGATCTGTGTGATGCTGGTGTAAAATAAATCATTTTTATACAAAAGTGTATAAATCTATCTATCTATCTATCTATCTATCTACCTGTATCTATCTATCTATCTATCTATCTATCTATCTATCTCTATCTCTATCTATCTATCTATCTATCTATCTCTATCTATCTATCTATCTATCTATCTATCTATCATCTATCATCTATCTATCAAATCTATCTATCTATTTATCTATCTATCTATCTATCTATCTATCTCTATCTCTATCTATCTATCTATCTATCTATCTATCTATCTATCTCTATCTATCTATCTATCTATCATCTATCATCTATCTATCAAATCTATCTATCTATTTATCTATCTATCTATCTATCTATCATCTATCTGTATCTATCTCTATCTATCTATCTATCTTCTATCTATCATCTATCTGTATCTATCTGTATCTATCTATCTCTATCTATCTATCTATCTATCTATCTATTTATCTATCTATCATCTATCTCTATCTATCGATCTATCTATCTATCTATCATCTATCTGTATCTATCTCTATCTATCTATCTATCTATCTATATCTATCTATCTATCTATCTATATATCTATCTATTCATCTATCTATCATCTATCTGTATCTATCTCTATCCATCTATCTCTATCTATCTATCTATCTATCTATAATGTATCTGTATCTATCTCTATCTATCATCTATCTATCTATCATCTATCTATCTATCTATCTATCTATCTATCTATCATCTATCTATCTATCATCTGTCATCTATCTATTATTTATCTGTATCTATCTATCTATCTATCTATCTATCATCTATCTACTATCTGTATCTATCTGTATCTATCTATCTATCTATCTCTCTATCTATTATCTGCATCTATCTCTATCTATCTGTATCCATATCTTCTATCCATCTATCTATCTATCTATCTATCTATCCATCTGTCTCTCTATCTATCTATCTATCTATCTATCTACTGTATCTATCTTTCTATCATCTATCTATCTATCTATCATCTATCCATCTATCTATCTGTCATCTATCTATCTATCTATCTATCTATCTATCTATCTATCTATCTATCTATCTATCTATCTGTCATCTATCCATCTATCTGTCATCTATCTGTCATCTATCATCTATCTCTCTATCTGTCTGTCTGTCTGTCTGTCTGTCTCTTTCTTTCATTTTATTTGGCTCTAGCTATAATTGTATATGTTTATAGTAACTGTATCTATCTTGCTACTTTTTCGGTAAATCTGTCTGTGAGATTTGTAGAGTGCATGAACCGGACTTCTCTTTTCTTTAATCATAACATTTTATCAACTAGTCATCTTCTCAGTGAGTTACAGTTTATCATCAAAATACTTATTCTGGGTATGAACCTCTGTGAGAAGGAAGAAATCCTCACTATAGGAGAAAAAAACGTATTCCTGCTCAGCGAGACAACATCAGTAGGGACATTACTTTACTCAAATGCAATTTAATGTAGTGACCCTTCATCACTAGGAGCATATATCACTAAAGTGTAGTGACCCTTCATCACTAGGAGCACATATCACTAAAGTGTAGTGAGCCTTCATCATTAGGAGCATATATCACTAAAGTGTAGTGAGTCTTCATCACTAGGAGCACATATCACTAAAGTGTAGTGAGTCTTCATCACTAGGAGCATATATCACTAAAGTGTAGTGAGCCTTCATCACTAGGAGCACATATAACTAAAGTGTAGTGAGCCTTCATCACTAGGAGCATATGCCACTAAAGTGTAGTGAGCCTTCATCATTAGGAGCACATATCACTAAAGTGTAGTGAGCCTTCATCATTAGGAGCATATATCACTAAAGTGTAGTGAGCGTTCATCATTAGGAGCACATATCACTAAAGTGTAGTGAGCCTTCATCATTAGGAGCATATATCACTAAAGTGTAGTGAGCCTTCATCATTAGGAGCATATATCACTAAAGTGTAGTGAGCCTTCATCATTAGGAGCATATATCACTAAAGTGTAGTGAGCCTTCATCACTAGGAGCACATATCACTAAAGTGTAGTGAGCCTTCATCATTAGGAGCACATATCACTAAAGTGTATTGAGCCTTCATCATTAGGAGCACATATCACTAAAGTGTAGTGAGCCTTCATCATTAGGAGCATATGTCACTAAAGTGTAGTGAGCCTTCATCATTAGGAGCACATATCACTAAAGTGTAGTGAGCCTTCATCACTAGGAGCATATATCACTAAAGTGTAGTGAGCCTTCATCATTAGGAGCACATATCACTAAAGTGTAGTGAGCCTTCATCATTAGGAGCATATATCACTAAAGTGTAGTGAGCCTTCATCATTAGGAGCACATATCACTAAAGTGTAGTGAGCCTTCATCATTAGGAGCATATATCACTAAAGTGTAGTGAGCTTTCATCATTAGGAGCACATATCACTAAAGTGTAGTGAGCCTTCATCACTAGGAGCATATATCACTAAAGTGTAGTGAGCCTTCATCATTAGGAGCATATATCACTAAAGTAAATTCATCCACCAATAAAAAAGTGCTGTCCAGAGTCATGAACCATGAAAAAAAGCTTAGATGCCTTATTTTTCAAATAAAGATAGCAAGAGAACAAAGAAAATTTGATAATAGAAGTAAATTAGAAGGTTGATTAAAATTGTATGTTGTGTCTGAATCACAAAAGAAAAAAATTGGGTTCAGTGTCCCTTTAAGTGTAGTGAGCCTTAATCTCTAGGAACACATATGTAAGTGTAGTGAGCCTTTGTCAATAAGAGAACTTACTCACACATGTGGTGAGCCTCCATCCATAAGTGCACATACTCAAGTGTAATGAACCTTCATCAGTAGGAGCACAGACTCACTTAAGTGTATAAGTGTAGTCAGCCTCCCTCCATAGGTGTACATGCTGACTTAAAGGGACACTGAACCCAATTTTTTTCTTTTTTTGTGATTCAGATAGAGCATGCAATTTTAAGCAACTTTCTAATTTACTCCTATTATCAATTTTTCTTTGTTCTCTTGCTATCTTTATTTGAAATAAAAGCCTTGGGTTAAGAACTCTGGACAGCACTTTTTGATTGGTGGATGGATTTTTTCCACTAATCAGCAAGGACAACCCAGGTTGTTCACCAAAATGGGCCGGCATCTAAACTTAGATTCTTGCATTTCAAATAAAGATACCAAGAGAATAAAGGAAATTTGATAATAGGAGTAAATTAGAAAGTTGCTTAAAAAATCATGCTCTATCTGAATCACAAAAGAAACATTTTGGGTTCAGTGTCCCTTTAAGTGCAGTGCGCATTAAACACCAAGATCACAGCTTCACTCATGTAGTGAGCCTCCTCAGTTTTACTGAACTATAATTATTCACATCTCTGAGCACATTCACTTAAAATCCAGAAAATGACTAAAAAGGAGACCTACTCATTATTACAGCTTTACGTAATCTATTTACCGCATCCATAGCTGATCTCTCACAGTGTTCTATGCAGAAAGTCTTCCTGACACATTTCTATACTGTCTACCTATTTCCCTACATTGCACAGGAACTTTACTGTTAAAAAGAAATATTTATTTCTATCAGATTTACATTTTCTTTGTTCCATGAACCTTTGTCCATCGCCAGCCAACTAGGTATTAGCAGCAATGAGTGTGCTCAGCACCTTGGACAGCTGTCAGCAGCCAGTTTCTGCACCACCTGCAGGACCTTGGAGAGCTGCCTGACAGTCTGGCTGTAGTTCAGATAGACCTGTCAGTTTGGCCAGGAAGACTTGCTGCTGTTTAACTTCTGACTCAGCCTTGCAGCTAATCCCATCGGTTTACTACGCTAGCTTGTCCTTGCTTTGATTACAAGAAGAGCGGTCTGTGTCCTGCCTGTTTTACTGTCCTTGGCTTAGACTTTATACCCACCAAAAGAATATAAAGATTTATTTAAAAAAACATTCTCTGTCATTTACAGTTTTTGATTGACACACATTTTAAAACAATGTTACAGTGAAACACTGGATGCACATCCAAAAGAATCCGTGTACAACGTGGTGCGTATCTACTGAGAGTATTAGTAGAAAGTGGTGCGTATCTACTGAGAGTATTAGTAGAAAGTGGTGCGTATCTACTGAGAGTATTAGTAGAAAGTGGTGCGTATCACTGAGAGTATTAGTAGAAAGTGGTGCGTATCTACTGAGAGTATTAGTAGAAAGTGGTGCGTATCACTGAGAGTATTAGAAAGTGGTGCGTATCTACTGAGAGTATTAGTAGAAAGTGGTGCGTATCACTGAGAGTATTAGAAAGTGGTGCGTATCTACTGAGAGTATTAGTAGAAAGTGGTGCGTATCTACTGAGAGTATTAGTAGAAAGTGGTGCGTATCTACTGAGAGTATTAGTAGAAAGTGGTGCGTATCTACTGAGAGTATTAGTAGAAAGTGGTGCGTATCTACTGAGAGTATTAGTAGAAAGTGGTGCGTATCTACTGAGAGTATTAGTAGAAAGTGGTGCATATCTACTGAGAGTATTAGTAGAAAGTGGTGCATATCTACTGAGAGTATTAGTAGAAAGTGGTGCGTATCTACTGAGAGTATTATTAGAAAGTGGTGCGTATCTACTGAGAGTATTAGTAGAAAGTGGTGCGTATCTACTGAGAGTATTAGTAGAAAGTGGTGCGTATCTACTGAGAGTATTAGTAGAAAGTGGTGCGTATCTACTGAGAGTATTAGTAGAAAGTGGTGCGTATCTACTGAGAGTATTAGTAGAAAGTGGTGCGTATCACTGAGAGTATTAGTAGAAAGTGGTGCGTATCACTGAGAGTATTAGAAAGTGGTGCGTATCTACTGAGAGTATTAGTAGAAAGTTGTGCGTATCTACTGAGAGTATTAGTAGAAAGTTGTGCGTATCTACTGAGAGTATTAGTAGAAAGTGGTGCGTATCACTGAGAGTATTAGTAGAAAGTGGTGCGTATCACTGAGAGTATTAGTAGAAAGTGGTGCGTATCTACTGAGAGTATTAGTAGAAAGTGGTGCGTATCACTGAGAGTATTAGAAAGTGGTGCATATCTACTGAGAGTATTAGTAGAAAGTGGTGCGTATCTACTGAGAGTATTAGTAGAAAGTGGTGCGTATCACTGAGAGTATTAGTAGAAAGTGGTGCGTATCACTGAGAGTATTAGTAGAAAGTGGTGCGTATCACTGAGAGTATTAGAAAGTGGTGCGTATCTACTGAGAGTATTAGTAGAAAGTGGTGCATATCTACTGAGAGTATTAGTAGAAAGTGGTGCGTATCTACTGAGAGTATTAGTAGAAAGTTGTGCGTATCTACTGAGAGTATTATTAGAAAGTTGTGCGTATCTACTGAGAGTATTAGTAGAAAGTGGTGCGCATCTACTGAGAGTATTAGTAGAAAGTGGTGCGTATCTACTGAGAGTATTAGTAGAAAGTGGTGCGCATCTACTGAGAGTATTAGTAGAAAGTGGTGCGTATCTACTGAGAGTATTAGTAGAAAGTGGTGCGTATCTACTGAGAGTATTAGTAGAAAGTTGTGCGTATCTACTGAGAGTATTAGTAGAAAGTGGTGCGTATCTACTGAGAGTATTAGTAGAAAGTGGTGCGTATCTACTGAGAGTATTAGTAGAAAGTTGTGCGTATCTACTGAGAGTATTAGTAGAAAGTGGTGCGTATCTACTGAGAGTATTAGTAGAAAGTGGTGCGTATCTACTGAGAGTATTAGTAGAAAGTGGTGCGTATCTACTGAGAGTATTAGTAGAAAGTTGTGCGTATCTACTGAGAGTATTAGTAGAAAGTGGTGCGTATCTACTGAGAGTATTAGTAGAAAGTGGTGCGTATCTACTGAGAGTATTAGTAGAAAGTGGTGCGTATCTACTGAGAGTATTAGTAGAAAGTGGTGCGTATCTACTGAGAGTATTAGTAGAAAGTGGTGCGTATCACTGAGAGTATTAGTAGAAAGTGGTGCGTATCACTGAGAGTATTAGAAAGTGGTGCGTATCTACTGAGAGTATTAGTAGAAAGTGGTGCGTATCTACTGAGAGTATTAGTAGAAAGTTGTGCGTATCTACTGAGAGTATTAGTAGAAAGTGGTGCGTATCACTGAGAGTATTAGTAGAAAGTGGTGCGTATCTACTGAGAGTATTAGTAGAAAGTGGTGCGTATCACTGAGAGTATTAGTAGAAAGTGGTGCGTATCACTGAGAGTATTAGTAGAAAGTGGTGCGTATCACTGAGAGTATTAGTAGAAAGTGGTGCGTATCTACTGAGAGTATTAGTAGAAAGTGGTGCGTATCACTGAGAGTATTAGTAGAAAGTGGTGCGTATCACTGAGAGTATTAGAAAGTGGTGCGTATCTACTGAGAGTATTAGTAGAAAGTTGTGCGTATCTACTGAGAGTATTAGTAGAAAGTGGTGCGTATCTACTGAGAGTATTAGTAGAAAGTTGTGCGTATCTACTGAGAGTATTAGTAGAAAGTGGTGCGTATCACTGAGAGTATTAAAAAGTTGTGCGTATCTACTGAGAGTATTAGTAGAAAGTTGTGCGTATCTACTGAGAGTATTAGTAGAAAGTTGTGCGTATCTACTGAGAGTATTAGTAGAAAGTGGTGCGTATCACTGAGAGTATTAAAAAGTTGTGCGTATCTACTGAGAGTATTAGTAGAAAGTTGTGCGTATCTACTGAGAGTATTAGTAGAAAGTGGTGCGTATCTACTGAGAGTATTAGTAGAAAGTGGTGCGTATCTACTGAGAGTATTAGTAGAAAGTTGTGCGTATCACTGAGAGTATTAGTAGAAAGTGGTGCGTATCACTGAGAGTATTAGAAAGTGGTGCGTATCTACTGAGAGTATTAGTAGAAAGTTGTGCGTATCTACTGAGAGTATTAGTAGAAAGTGGTAATTGTTTGTTAAAAGAAAACATACATTGAGCTAGAATAGAAGCGGTGCACTATTCAGTGCTCTGGCTCGAGCATAAACTCTACTAGAAGTTAGCTTTTTGTGCTTGTCTAGTAGTGCACATATTACAAGTTGAAAGTAAAAGATTGCCCGTGAGTGAAACCAGAAGTGCTCTAACTTGAGGACTGTGAATAACGTGACCGTGCTAACGCATTCTCCCCATAGACTTCAATGGAGAGCGTAGGTAACCTGACATGAGTCATAGTAACACTATAGAGATATTCTTGTATTGGGCACACACTAACCTTAGAGCGCCACTTGTAATCTATCACTAAATGTGAATACATAAAAAAAAACTGGTCTGTTGTTATTTTTGTGTCATATTGCACCATATTCCAGGCATCTCTGCATCGCATCACCTGTTTTTGAAGAAGGCCTGTAGACTCTGATGTATAAGTTAGTATATATACTTCATGATAATGTGGTCTGACCTCAATTTATTACAGCTCTTTGGCACTGGAAAAATAAACTACTAGAGCTGAATAATTTGTGAGTTCCCTTGTTGGATTAAAGGGCCATAATACCCATATGTTTAAACACTTGAAAGTGATGCAGCATAGCTGTAAAAAGCTGACTAGAAAATATCACCTGAACATCTCTATGTAAAAAAGAAAGATATTTTACGTCAAAAGTTCCTCAGTAGCCACCTCCCATTGTAAAGGATTTCTAAGCAGCATATTAGTGTGTCTGTCCCGGGACATCTGAAAGGATGAGCATCGTGCACTCTCATATTATTTCACCAATCAGGTAAAGGAAGCTTACTATGAAATCTCATGAGAGTTAAGTCAAATCTCATGAGATCACAGTAAGAGTTCATGACCTCAGCACTGCTGATGCTGATTGGCTGCTGTTCATTTCTTCATTTTTTTAGTTTTTTACCTGCAGCTGGGAGCAGCTGAGTATAACTTTTTACACAGAACTTACTCTGCTGAGTTGAGGAAGTTGTGAGGTAAAATATCTTCCTTTTTTACATAGAGATGCTCAGGTGATATTTTCCTGTCAGCTTTTTACAGTTATACTGCATCAGTTTCAAGTGATTTAGCTTATGAGTATTATGTCCCTTTAATTAAAACAAAATTCTACTTTAAAAATGTGGTATTTGACAAAGGGTGTCTCTCTACAGTTCTCAATGAGAAGGAGAAACAAACACAGTCACCTAGATTACAAGTTTTGTGTTCGGGTTTTAACGCTTAAAAAAAAAATGGTTGTTTCAGCGTTAAAACAGCACCGCAGACATTACAAGTCTTGTCGGTATAACTGTACCACAAGCCTTTTAGCCTGTAACGCAACGTCAGTCCCGCACTCATAAAAATTACGTTTTTTCATGGGACTTCCATAGCGCAGCCCACCCACATCGCAAAAACTAAATTAAGCTTATTAACCCCTAATCTGCCGCTCCCGACATTGCCACCACTAATAAAATTTATTAACCCCTATTCCTCCGCTCCCCGACATCGCTACCACTATACTAAAGCTATTAACCCCTATTCCCCCACACCCCAACATCGCCCACACTATAATAAAGATATTAACCCCTATTCCGCCGCTCTCCAACACTGCCTCCACTATAATAAACGTATTAACCCTTAAACCACAAGCTCCCCACAACAAAATATACTAAATTAAACTATTAACCCCTAAACTGGAAGCCCCCCACAACAAAATATACTAAATGAAACTATTAAACCCTAAACTGAAAGCCCCCTACATCGCAATAAACTACTTTAAACTAGTAACCCCTTAACCTAACACCCCCCTAACTTTATATTAAAATTACAATTTCCCTATCTTAAATTAAAACATTTCCTATCAAATAAAAAAAAAACTAAGTTTGAACTAACAATTAAACTAAAATTAAACTACCAATTAAAGAAAACTAAAATACACATTAAAAAAATCCTAACACTACTATAAAAATTACAAAATATCTAATTACAAAAAATAAAAAATACTCAATTACAAAAAATAACAATCATTAAATTGCGAAAAATAACAAACGAAATTATCAAAAATAAAAAAGAATTACACCTAATCTAATAGCCCTATTAAAATAAAAAGCCCACCCAAATAAAAAAAAAAAACAAGGGGACTTTTGTAGGACCTTGCCCTAAGTTAAAAAGCTCTTTTACCTGTAAAAAAAAAAAAACCCAACAGTAAAACCCACCACCCAACCAACCCCTAAAATAAAAAAAAAATAACTCTACCAAAAACCTAAGCTACCTATTGCCCTGAAAAGGGCATTTGTATGGGCATTGCCCTTAAAAGGACATTTAGCTCTTTTGCATTGCCCTGAAAAGGATATTCAGCTGTTTTAAGAAAAACCTAAACTAAAAAAAAACCCACCCAAAAAAGTTTTAAAATCCTAACACTAACCCCCAAAGATCCACTTACAGTTCCTGAAGTCCGGTTATCCAGGCAGCGAGAGGTCTTCATCTAGACGGCTCCATTGCGGGACCGGCATCTTCTTCATCCCTGTGGAGGCAAAGTGGTCAATGCACGGAGGTGGAGGTCCACGTGAAGGTCCAAGGCGGGGGTCCAGGTGAAGGTCCAAGGCGGAGATCCAGGCGGAGGTCCAGGGGGAGGTCCATCAATCCAATGTGGAGGTCAACTTCATGCGATTGTCCACTGCACACTGAGGATTGAAATGCAAGGTACCCCTTTTATACTGGGGGTACCATTGCATTCCTATTGGTTGAAAAATTTAAATAAAACAAATAGGAATTAGGGCTGCTAAAATCCTATTGGCTGTTCAAAACAACCAATAGGATTTAAACAGCTCTCATTCTATTGGCTGATTCAGGCCAATGGATATGTTGGGTTTTACTTTATTTTTATTTTGTGTATTTGGGGGGTGGAGGTTTTTATACTGTTAGGGGGTGTTTGTTTTTCGTTTGTAGGAAAAAGCTGTTATCTTTAGGGCACTGCCATACAAAAGGCCCTTTTAAGGGCCCACAAAAAGGCCATTTTAAGGGCCCTTGGTAGTTTATTATTGATTAGTGTTTTTTTATTTTGGGGTGGAGTTTTTATGTTTTTAAAAGGGTATTATAATAGGAATAATTTTTATTATTTTGGATAATTTTGTTTGTTATATTTTGTAATGGTAGTTTTTTTATTTTTAATAATTTTAGTGTTTTTTATTTTTGTAATGTTAGCTTTTAATGTAAGGTAGCTTAGGTTTATTTTACAGGTAAGTTTTTATTTATTTTAACTAGGTAGTTAGTAAATAGTTAATAACTAGTCTACCTAGTTAAAATAAATACAAACTTACCTGTGAAATAAAAATAAAACCTAAGCTAACTACAATATAACTATTAGTTATAAAGTAGCTAGCTTAGGTTTTATTTCACAAGTATGTATTTAGTTTTAAATAGGAATTATTTAGTTAATAATTGTAACTTTAATTTAGCTCTATTTTAATTATGTTAAAGTTAGGAGGGGTTAGGTTTAGGGTTAGGTTTAGGGGTTAATAGTTTAATTTAGGTTGTTGCGATGTGGGGGGATGGCGGTTTAGGGGTTAATAGGTTTATTTAGTGGTAGTGATGTGAGAGGCCAGAGGTTTAGGGGTTAATAGCTTTATTTAGTGGCGGCGATGTCAGGGAGTGGCTGAATAGGGGTTAATAGATGTATTATAGTGTGGGCGATGTTGGGGTGCAAGGGAATAGGGGTTATTAACTTTAGTATAGTGGCGGCGATATCAGGAGGTTAATAACATTATGTAGGTGTCAGCAATGTCAGGGGCAGCAGATTATGGATGTTTAGATTTAGGATTTATGTTAGGGTGTTAAGTTTAAAAGTTACTTTTTTCCCCATAGATAATTAATGGGGCTGCATTACGGAGCTTTTCATTCCGCAATCGCAGGTGTTAGTTTTTTTCTATCCCGCTCTCCCCATTGATGTCTAAAGGGAAAGCATGCACAAGCACGTGAAAACAGTGCTTGTATTTTGTGCGGTATGGCGCTCAACACAACCATATTGCACGCACAAGGCGGCTGTTACAAAACTTGTAATGGCAGCGCTATAGAGGGTGAAATAACGCAACTTTGTTGTGTTTGTTAAATTCCCTATAGAGCGCATAACTCGTAATCTACCTGAGTATTATTTATCACAATGACGCTCTCCCTTTGTGTAGAGCGTTACAATTACAAAGCCCCTAGTCAGTCTCTTTTACACTGCAAGTCTTTTTGTGGGGTTCTCAGATTAGAACCCGTACAGATGTGTTTGACAACTCCACAATAACCTACTGGCCACAGGATTTTCAAATGCATTTGTGGCATTTTAACTGTCCCCTGCACATGCACAGAGAAAAAGTATTTTAGATTAATCATTTAGTAATAACAAAAGTTATCTGGCTATTTCCTTTGAGGAACCTATTCAAGACAGGAGAGGAGCAGTTGGACAGCTGCCTAAAGGGACAGTCTAGTCAGAATTAAACGTTCATGATTCAGATAGGGCATGACATTTTTAACAACTTTCAAATTTACTTTTATCATCAAATTGTCTTTGTTCCCTTGGTGGTATTTTTGAAAAGCTAAATCTAGCTAGGCTCAAACTGATTTCTAAAACCATTGAAAACCGCCTCTTAGGTAAGAGCATTTTGAAAGTTTTTCACAGTTAGACAGTACTAGTTCATGTGTGTCGTATAGATGCTATTGTGCTCACTCCTGTGGAGTTATTTAGGAGTTTGCACTGATTGGCTAAACTGCATTACTGTCAAAAGCACTGAGATAAGGGGGCAGTCTGCAGAGGCTTAAATACAAGGTAATCATAGAGGTAAAAAGTGTATTAATATAACCGTGTGGGTTAAGCAAGACTGGGGAATGGGTAATTAAGAGATTATCTATCATTTTAAACAATAACAATTCTGAAGTACACTGTCCCTTTAAAGGGACATTATACACTAGATTTTTCTTTGCATAAATGTTTTGTAGATGATCCATTTATATAGCCCATACAGTTTTTTTTTGTTTTTTTTAAATGGATAGTTTTGCCTATTTTTAAATAACATTGCTCTGATTTTCAGACTCCTAACCGAGCCCCAAAGTTTTAGGAGGATACAGACGTATTCCTGCTCCAGCTTGCTTCTGCTTGTGTAAAGGGTCTTTTCATATGCAAAGGGAGGGGGAGAGTGCTTTAAACAGAGATAAAATGGGAGCTTCTAAGAACGTTTTTAACAGTTTTATACTGGATTTTTATCAGTATCTGTGCATATTATTCTTTATAGTAGTGTCTTTTACACGCAGTTATATGAAAATTAGTGTATACTGTCCCTTTAAGCTTAAAAAATGGCTAAAAATAAAGTATTAGCAGCACAAAATAAAGAATCAACTGACATTGCTAAATTATTATTGAATAATGTCAATATGACCTTTATGAATCATTTTCTGTTTTTAGAGTTAGTTTTACCCACATGACCACACCAACAGCATTTTTGTCATATGCGTATGTTTTTACATTTATCATTAAAGAGACTGCTTGTTTATCTCGGCGGAATAACACAAATTGAAATAAACTTCATGAGTAATCTGTCATCTTTCACTTTGCCTTGACCTTGTACTCTGCTTTTGTTAAGGTCTTGTAAAACTTTCTATTTCTTATAGTTTGTTTATTTTGTGTTTAAGCAGAATTTACTGTGATATCATTAAAAAAAATATTGTTTAAAGGGAGACTGAAGCTGTTATGAATTGTCGCAGCTTAAAAAATAAAGGAAAAAACTCAGACGAGCTGTCATACAATTTGTTGTTGCTCAGGATAAATAACTTATTTTATGTCAAATGGGTCTTGCAGAGTCACAAGCGAGGCCTTGGTGTGTTTGACGTTCTTTAGAACTCATCCTATTCATTAAGTCTTGGGCACCACTTGCTGATCGGCCTTTTCATCTGTATGTGTGGGACATTGTCTTGGAATACTGAGCAAACTTGCACAGCGGCATTGCACTTTGATTTGTATTCACTTCAAGCAGAGAGGTTCTATTACTAGTAGGTAGCTGCTGCCCCCTCTGAGATGTGCATTTCCACTGAACATTATTGCACTTTATGTGCTGAAATCAGTGCTTGTGTACTCTATAGTCTATCTACAAAGGGACGTGGTAGTCATCGGCTATATGAAAGAGCAACAGTTAAACGTAAAATAAATATCAGTGAAGAAAGTAAAGTACTAAGTAAAAACCCTTCAAACTAACAGCAATTGTACGGTGGTGTAAAACTGACATCTGCTTATTGGTCGTTAACAAAAACTCAAACAGAAAAAGAGTTATTTCCGTCAGCCAAGGATTATCTATTGTAAAACAAGAACAAAAAAAACAACCAAACAAGCAAATAATGCACAGCAATGATGAAACAGAGAAAACGTGAGTGTTAAGTGTTAGTGGGGGGTTTTTAACACCCCGCTCCGTTGAAGTCTTTGGGGAGAAGAACTTAACACGGCTGTGATATCAGAAGTCTTGAAGTTAGCACGCATCGGATTTCACTCTTGAACTTACTCTTTTACTTTCAACTTGTAATAAGCACACTAACCCGCCCAAGTTAAAAGTGTATATTTTAATAGTTAGCAAACCACTGGTAATCAGGCCCACAGTATATATTGGTTAAACCTAACAACAACGAAAACTACGAGGCTTGCTTTACAGTTTACTATCAATATGTATTGGTCACTTATGCAGACATATTTAGCTCGGTCCACTACGGCTGACAAATTTCTACGTCTCTCTAAAACTGGATTTGCGAAAATGCAAATATCTCATCCAAAAGCAATGGTTGACTATCAAGTGAAAAACATCAGTACATTGTCAGACATTGTGGCGAAACCAGGTTGTTTAAAAATCAATATATTTATTGTAGAAATCATTAAAATACAAACAAACTTAGAAATTCAACATGCAGCAAGAGATCCCTGACCTCACTGTGTCAACTGATGCTCTTCGCTTGTGCTTTATCAAAGATGACTTTCTCTACAGCTGATAGTTCTTACTTATATAGCACATTTTCTAGCCGGTGACTTGCTTACTGGAAGTGACATTTTGCTGTTTTTATCCAATTGCATAATCAGCGTCACTGCATGCAGCAATTCAGCCTATCAAATGCTACAGCTTATGTAGTGGCATGTTGGTGCTTTCATTCATAAATAAAGTTATAACACAGAGTGACTAATAGGCACATAACAATGTATGGTTACCATTGCTTACTTTTCTATCATTTTAATAATAACTAGTAATAGTTTAAGCATATTGACACACAATATAATTTATAATGTAACATTCTTGCCCTTAAATGTAAAGATTCCAGTTATGGGCAGATAATAGTTTAGTCCTACAAATGTATGCCTCGCGGTTATTTATGCAAATGATACATTTTATGTACAATAACTAGTACATTGTGTAACCTGTTTACTACTGGGCATATTATAAGTGATATTTCATTTTACAACTTACATCAATATTAACCCAGAATATATTTCCGAAACTGAACTATTTCTTAATATTTTTTTATTATCTTGGAAATAATTAAATCATTATCCCTTCCATGAGGCAGAGCAAACAACTCCAAACATAATAATTTTACCCCAAAATGAAAACCCTTATTCTTACAATAATAAATACAAAAAACGTATATACAAATTATTGTGCTTACAAGCATATGTCGCATATTAGATGTATCTGGGGAGATAAAGATTTACAGAGTCATATCAGAGTTTCTAAAGAAAAAAAACAATACTTTCCTCTTTTCTCTACCCCGGAAATAAATCTATATCTTATCTGGCATTAATCCCAGATGGCTCTTTGGTTTGCAAGAAAATAATCCAATATGCTTCACCATACAATAGTTTGGCAAATCTGTAACCCCCTCTTTTACAGGATGTATACAATCTATTGCCGGTAGCTCTAGTGCAACTGTAGATCTTACATGTTTTCACGTACACTGGTTTTAACCATTCTGCTAGGACAGAATACTTAGGGCCAGATAACAAGTGGAGCACAAGCGATAAATAAGTGGCTGGTTATTGCTACCACAAACTTGTGGTAGCAATTAGAGCTCTGAAAATTAACCAGGGACAAGATTTTCCAAAAGTGCCCCAATTGTCCCCAACATTAAGTTTAGTGTTCTTTAATAAAACAAAAAAAAATAGAATCATCTTTATTAGTGATGTCGCGAATAGTTCGCCGGCGAATAGTTCCCGGTGAACATAATTTGTTTGCGTTCGCCGCAGTGGGCGAACATATGCGATGTTCGATCTGCCCCCTATTTGTCATCATTGAGTAAACTTTGACTCTGTATCTCACAGTCTGCAGACACATTTCAGCCAATCAGCAGCAGACACTCCCTCCCAGACCCTCCCAGCTCCTGGGCAGCATCCATTTTAGATTAATTCTGATCCTGCATTCTTAGTGAGAGGAGGGACAGTGTAGCTGCTGCTGATTTTATAGGGAAATTGATAGCTAGGCGATAGCTAGGCTAGTGTATTCAGTGTCCACTGAAGGACTCATCTGATCTCTGCTGTAAGGAAAGCACCCCAAAAAGTCCTTTTTTGGGCTAGAACATTTTTTTTTTTTTGCCTGTGTAATTTTGACTGTGAAACATCAGTCTGCTAGTGTAATCTAATTGCAGTTGCCTGCCTGCAGTGCCACCACTCATATCTTTTGTAACAGTAGTGTAAATTTTGTAAAAAAAAAACTTTTTTGACTGTGAAACATCAGTCTGCTAGTGTAATCTAATAGCAGTTGCCTGCCTGTCAGCGTGTATGCCAGGCCCACTTGCCAACTAGTGCCACCACTCATATCTGTTGTAACAGTAGTGTAAATTTTGTAAAAAAAAAACTTTTTTGACTGTGAAACATCAGTCTGCTAGTGTAATCTAATTGCAGTTGCCTGCCTGCCAGCGTGTGTGCCAGGCCCACTTGCCAACTAGTGCCACCACTCATATCTGTTGTAACAGTAGTGTAAATTTAAAAAAAAAAACTTTTTTGAATGTGAAATATCAGTCTGCTAGTGTAATCTAATAGCAGTTGCCTGCCTGCCTGCCAGCATGTGTGCCAGGCCCACTTGCCAACTAGTGCCACCACTCATATCTGTTGTAACAGTAGTGTAAATTTAAAAAAACAAAAACTTTTTTGACCGTGAAACATCAGTCTGCTAGTGTAATCTAATTGCAGTTGCCTGCCTGCCAGCGTGTGTGTCAGACCCACTTGCTAAGTGCCACCACTCATATCTGTTGTAACAGTACTGTAAATTTTTTAAAAAAATAACTTTTTTGACTGTGAAACATCAGTCTGCTAGTGTAATCTAATTGCAGTTGCCTACCTGCCAGCGTGTGTGCCAGGCCCACTTGCCAACTAGTGCCACCACTCATATCTGTTGTAACAGTACTGTAAATTTTTTAAAAAAATAACTTTTTTGACTGTGAAACATCTGTCTGCTAGTTTAATCTAATTGCAGTTGCCTGCCTGCTAGCGTGTGTGCCAGGCCTACTTGCCCAGTGCCACCACTCATATCTGGTGTAAATAATTAAAAAAAACAACTTTTTTGACTGTGAAACATCAGTCTGCTAGTGTAATCTAATTGCAGTTGCCTGCCTGCCAGCGTGTGTGCCAGGCTCACAGCATATACTGTGCCCACTTGCCCAGTGGCACCACTCATATCTTGTTTAATAGTAGCGTAAGTGTACATTTAAAAAAATAAAAACTTTTTGGACTTTGAAACATCAGTCTGCTTTTTTGTGTCAGGCTCACAGTGTATACTGTGCCCACTTGCCCAGTGCCACCACTCATATCTTTTTTAATAGTAGTGTAAGTGTACATTTAAAAAAAAAATGACAGGCAGAGGCAGGCCACCCCGCAGGTGCCGTCGTGGTCGTGGTGCTGTGATTCGCTTTGGCCATAGAATAATGCCCAGTGTTCAGAGGCCACGTCCCATGAACTCGAAAAGTTCTGAGGAGGACATAGTTGACTTTTTAACACAGGACACCCAATCTTCTATAGCTTCCGCTCCGAACCTTGAAGCACCATCCTCCTCCAGCTTATCTTCGGGTACCTCTCAAGTTACCACTCGCCCTCCTGCCGCCACCACCAACACTAGCACCACAGCCGCTTCAATTGATCTGTCAGAGGAGTTATTTACACAGCAGTTGGAAGAAATGAGTGATGCGCAACCATCATTGACAGAGGATGTAGATAACAGTGATATGTCTCAGTCATGCAGCATTACAGACATGGACGTACCGTGTGATGATGATGATGTTGTACCCGCTACTGCTTCCTTTGTTGATTTGTAAGATACAAGTGAAGCGGTTGATGATGACGATGCGTCCATGGATGTCACGTGGGTGCCCGCTAGAAGAGAAGAAGAACAGGGGGGGAGTTCAGATGGGGAGACAGAGAGGAGGAGGAGGAGACGATTTAGAAGCAGGGGGAGGTCGTCGCAAGGAGCTAGTGGCACAATCAGACAGCATGCATCGGCACCCTGGGTCAGCCAGACAGCACGCCAATCAACGCATGATGTTGCCACAACCAGAGTGCCGTAATCGCAGAGCTCAGCAGTGTGGCATTTTTTTTGTGTGTCTGCCTCTGACAACAGTGATGCCATTTGCAACCTGTGCCAAAAGAAACTGAGTCGTGGGAAGTGCAACACCCAACTAGGTACAACTGCTTTGCGAAGGCACATGATCGCACATCACAAACACCTATGGGATCAACACATGAGTAGAAGCAGCACACAAACTCAAAGCCGCCAACCTCCTCCTGGTCCAGCATCTTCAGCCAAGTCAACCACTGCTGTCCTCCTTGCCCCCTCTCAACCATCCGCCACTCTGTCTCTCTTCCGGTGCAGTACCTGCTCATCTGCCCACAGTCAGGTGTCTGTCAAGGACATGTTTGAGCCTAAGAAGCCAATGTCACAAAGTCACCCCCTTGCCCGGCGTCTGACAGCTGGCTTGTCTGAACTCTTAGCCCGCCAGCTTTTACCATACAAGCTGGTGGAGTCTGAGGCGTTCAAAAAATTGTAGCTATTGGGACACGGCAGTGGAAGGTACCCAGCCGAAATTTCTTTTCACAAAAGGCAATCCCCAACCTGTACTCGATTGTGCGAAAGGAAGTAATGGCAAGTCTGGCACACAGTGTTGGGGCAAGGGTCCATATGACCACTGATAGCTGGTCTGCAAAGCATGGTCAGGGCAGGTATATCACCTACACTGCACATTGGGTAAACCTGCTGACGGCTGCCAAGCATGGAATGTGTGGCTCTGCAGAGGAGGAGTTGGTGACACCGCCACGACTTGCAGGCAGGCCTGCTGCCACCTCCTCTAATCCTCCTACTCCATCCTCTTCCATAAACTCCTAGGCTGAGTCCTCTTCTGCTGCTGCGTCTTGCTCCACATCAACGGCACCCCACCAGCTCTGCAGGTACTATTCCACATCCCGGATATGGCAGTGTCACGCCGTCTTGGGGTTGACTTGCCTGAAAGCAGAGAGTCACACTGGACCAGCACTCCTGTCCACCCTGAATGCACAGGTGGATCAGTGGCTGAGTCCACACCAACTGGAGATCGGCAAAGTGGTTTCTGACAACGGAAGTAATTTGGTGGCGGCATTGAAATTGGGCAAGATGACACATGTGCCGTGCATGGCACATGTGTGTAATCTGATCGTACAACGCTTTGTGCATAAGTACCCAGGCTTACAGGACATCCTGAAGCAGGCCAGGAAGGTGTGTGGCCATTTGAGGCATTCCTACACGGCCATTGTGCACTTTTCCGATATCCAGCAGCAAAACAACATGCCAGTGAGGCACTTGATTTGCGACAGCCCGACACGTTGGAATTCAACACTCCTAATGTTTGAGCGCCTGCTCCAACAAGAAAAAGCCATTAACGAGTATTTGTATGACCGGGGTGCTAGGACAGCCTCTGCAGAGCGCTCATGCGCAATGCCTGTAGGCTCATGTGTCCTTTTGAGGAGGTGAAAAACCTAGTCAGTCGCACTAAAGGCACCATCAGCTACATCATACCATTTGTTTTCTTCCTGGAGCGTGCCCTGTGAAGAGTGCTGGATCAAGCCGTAGATGAGCATGAAGAGGAAGAGGAAGAGTTTTGGTCACCATCATCACCAGAAACAGCCTTATCAGCAGTGCTTGCTGGACCTGCGGCAACGCTGGAAGAGGATTGTGAGGAAGAGGAGTCAGAGGAGGAATGTGGCTTTGAGGAGGAGGAGGAAGACCAACCACAACAGGCATCCCAGGGTGCTCGTTGTCACCTATCTGGTACCCGTGGTGTTGTACGTGGATGGGGGGAAGAAGATACCTTCAGTGACATCACTGAGGACGAGGAACGGGACATGACTAGCTCGGCATCCAACCTTGTGCAAATGGGGTCTTTCATGCTGTCGTGCCTGTTGAGGGACCCTCGTATAAAAAAGCTGAAGGAGAACAACCTGTACTGGGTGTCCACGCTACTAGACCCCCGGTGTAAGCATAAAGTGCCAGAAATGTTACCGAATTACAACAAGTTGGAAAGGATGCAGCATTTCCAAAATAAATTAAAAAGTATGCTTTACACAGCGTATAAGGGTGATGTCACAGCACAACGTGAATCTAACAGGGGAAGAGCTGAAAGTAATCCTCCGACTCCCACGACCACGGCGGCAAGGACAGGACGCTTTACAGACGTGTTGTTGATGAAGGACATGAGGACCTTTTTAACTCCTATGCATCGCCACAGCCCTTCGGGGTCCACCCTCAGAGAACGACTCAACCGACAGGTAGCAGACTACCTTGCCTTAACTGCAGATCTCGACACTCTGAGGAGCGATGAACCCCTTGACTACTGGGTGTGCAGGCTTGACCTGTGGCCTGAGCTATCCCAATTTGCAATAAAACTTCTGGCCTGCCCCTCTTCAAGTGTCCTGTCAGAAAGGACCTTCAGTGCAGCAGGAGGTATTGTCACTGAGAAGAGAAGTCGCCTAGGTAAAAAAAGTCTAGATTACCTCACCTTTATTAAGATGAATGAAGGATGGATCCCAAAGTGACCGACATTGGGCGATACATTCGAGTAAAAAAGGCCTGATGATATGAGCTGCCTTGGGCTAAAAATGGTCCACACTCTGCTGTATTTTATCTTCAAATTCCGGATGACTTGCGTGACTTATCCGCCACCAACTAGGGTTCAAGCCGCAATGTTTTAGGGCACTTTCTGTCTGGGAAACAAACATCAATTTTTCTGTCCGCTGCTACAGCAGCGGCTGTAACAATACCTAATTTTTCAGGCATGTGTACATGCCAAATTTTTTTGGCCTCTGGTGCTGCACTGTGGCTTCAAAAACAAAAACAAAAAAAAGACACTTAACAGGATTAAACTGATAGGAATAGTACTACTTAACACAACACTCCTATCTGGTGGCACATTAGATTACACGCTCAGTGCCCCAAATTTGAAGTAGGAGGACCAACCAAGCATCTTTTTCCATCTCACGGTTCATAAAATCCATGTCATATACACATCCCCTGATAGGGGACACCGCAGTGGAAGGTACCCGGCCGAAATTTCTTTGCACAAAAGGCAATCCCAAACCTGTACTCGATTGTGTGCAAAAGGAAGTAACCTTACCATGGGTCCCAGGACACACGTCTTGTAATTCTCTGTCTGGGAAATTATATATCTATCAAATCTATCTATTTATCTATCAAATCTATCTAACTATCAATCGTATCTATCAAATGTATATTGCATCTATTGATCTATGTAATCTATGTATCTATCTATCAAATCTATCTCGTGGCTGGACGGTTTTGTGACAGCCACTTGTGTTTCGGCCAAATGTCCGTCGACTAAATGTCCGGCCACGATTGCACGCGCAGTGCCCCAAATTTGAAGTAGGAGGACCGACCAAGCATCTTTTTCCATCTCCTGGTTTCTAAAATCCATGCCATATACACCTGACAGGTAGCAGACTACCTCGCTTTAACTGCAGATCTCGACACTCTGAGGAGCGATGAACCCCTTGACTACTGGGTATGCAGGCTTGACCTGTGGCCTGAGCTATCCCAATTTGCAATAGAACTTCTGGCCTGCCCTTCTTCAAGTGTCCTATCAGAAAGGACCTTCAGTGCAGCAGGAGGTATTGTCACTGAGAAGAGAAGTCACCTAGGTCAAAAAAGTCTAGATTACCTCACCTTTATTAAGATGAATGAAGGATGGATCCCAAAGGGACTGACATTGGGCGATACATTTGAGTAAAAAAGGCCTAATGACATGAGCTGCCTTGGGCTAAAAATGGTCCACACACTGCTGTATTTTATCTTCAAATGCCGGATGACTTGCGTGACTTATCATCCACCAACTAGGGTTCAAGCCGCAATGTTTTAGGGCACTTTCTGCCTGGGAAACAAACATCAATTTTTCTGGCCGCTGCTACAGCAGTGGCTGCAACAATACCTAATTTTTCAGGCATGTGTACATGCCAAATTTTTCTGGCCTCTGGTGCTGCACTGTGGCTTCAAAAACAAAACAAAAAAAAAGACACTTAACAGGATTAAACTGATAGGAATGGTACTACTTAACACAACACTCATATCTGGTGGCACATTAGATTGCACGCGCAGTGCCCCAAATTTGAAGTAGGAGGACCGACCAAGCATCTTTTTCCATCTCCCGGTTCCTAAAATCCATGCCATATACACGTCCCCTGGCGCTGCAACTGCCTCTGGGAACCTTACCATGGGTCCCAGCACGCACGTCTTGTAATTCTCTGTCTGGGAAATTATATATCTATCAAATCTATCTATTTATCTATCAAATCTATCCATCTCATGGCCAGACTGTTTTGTGACAGCCACTTGTGTTTCAACCAAATGTCCGTCGGCCAAATGTTTGTCGGCTAAAAGTGCGGCCACGATTGCACACGCAGTGCCCCAAATTTGAAGTAGGAAGACCGACCAAGCATCTTTTTCCATCTCCCAATTCCTTAAATCCATGCCATATACACCTCGCCTGGTGCCGCAACTGCCTATGGGAACCAATGGCCATCATCTAAAAGTCCGGCCACGATTGCACACGCAGTGCCCCAAATTTGAAGTAGGAGGACCGACCAAGCATCTTTTTCCTTC